>NC_087101.1:13596653-13904153 GCF_963855985.1 Ostrinia nubilalis | reverse complement strand
TTACATAATATTAAACATAATTTTTACTATTATAAAGCCAGTTAAAAATTCCCTGAGCCAAATAAACTCAGTAAAGTTTTATTTATACTTCCTGCATAACAACAGACTACTCTTTTAAACTACCACTATTCTCACTCTCAATCCTCGTTCCTCATTCATCCCTTTCGTTTCCTCCATAGACCAATCATTCCTCATCATTCAGCGTTCAAATCATAAATTATCTTTCATCACTCATCTTACTATTCCGTTACACACAAAAGTCGTTAATCCTATATAAATATTGCTCTTCTTATTGTTGAACTGTGAATCTGATGTTTTATTTTATTTTCAGATTCGTCCTTCAGATCTTCTTTGCCATAGATACTATCAGAGAGCACGAATTACTACAGTTGGTGCTTATTTAATGAAGCTGAGGACCGGTGATTCAGATGACAGAATAGCTACATTACTTGGCATTTCAAGGAGTACTCTTACAAAATATGTAATGAAAGCACGCAGTATGATGGAGGAACATTTCGTACCAGCACATTTAGGGTTACAACATATTAGTAGAGAGGAAGTAGCCCAAAGAAACCTTTATGTTCCAGTCTCTTTTCGGGAAGCCAGGAAACGATTTACCACAAAGAAAGGCTATTGTCATCATGGATGGTACATACATACATTTATGTGCAAAAAAGTAGCAATTATAATAATAATAAGCCTTTTATTTCCGAAACATTTTTACATTTTACATTTGACACTTTCTTCACTTAAAAAAAAAAATAAGAAACATTCACAAAATGTCTAAGATTTCGGTGTGCCTATTGGCAAAGGCCTCCTCCAACTCCTTCCATTGCCTTCTGTCCTCCGCCACTCTCATCCATAGAGGTCCTGCGGTCAACCTCAATTCGTCCTCCCATCTTAAAGCCTTGCGACCTCGGTTTCTGGCGCTATCTCTCGGGTACCACACTGTCAACCGTTTACACCACTTCTCCTTGTTACAGCGTAGCATATGTCCCGCTCATCTCCATTTGAGTTGATCGATGCGTGTTAGGATGTCTGTTAGTTTCGTTTTGCACCTGATATCTGTATTTCTGGTCTTGTCCATTAGTTTCAATCCTAGCATGCTCCTTTCCATTCCTCTCTGACACCTTGCTAGTTTGTCCCTATGGCGTTTTGTCAAGGCCCAGGTTTCGCAGTTCGATTCCAGTTCCCGTGGGAATTAGTTTACTAAAGTACCTACGTGCGAAATTTAAAGCGTCTAACTTAAGCGGTTTAGATTTTTCATACAAAAGGATTTTCCCGCTAATTCCTGTTCCCGTGGGAATTCCTAAGTATACTATAACCTGCCCAGGAGTATGAAGAATAATTGTACCAAGTTTCGTTAAAATCCGTCGAGTAGTTTTTGTTTCTATAAGGAACATACAGACAGACAGACAGACAACAATTTTACTGATTGCATTTTTGGCATCAGTATCACCACAGAATACATAATAGTAGCAACAGAAATTGCACTCCCTTGTGTAGGATCAGATGCCGACATTTTAACGGTAATAATAATAATGCAAAATATCCAACGAACATGGTGCATTCGAAATCGCACCTTACTACTACGCTCACAAGAGCGAATTTTTTTTGTGTTCAGAATTGATCTACCTCACAGCTCAAGCGTCAGGGTTGTATAAGCAAAGTAAAATAAATAAAAACTTAATTTTAAGAAGCATTTATTGTATTTACGATTAGTTAACTTTAATCTAGTGGTGTTTGTATAATCGTATCATCTCTAAAGTACATATTAATAAACTTCAGTGTTGCGATAATTCGAAATTGGACAAACAGTTTTAAAAGGTGTAGTGTCGGAAAATAGACACGGTGAAGTAAAGTTAATGTTTAAATTAGCTAAAATAATTTTTTTGCTACTGTTTTTTGTCATAAGTATTTCAAAATTATTTAAAAAGTGTAGTGTTTTTAATTATTTAAATTACTACAGTTAATTATTATTCCTAAATATTACGATTTTCCATTAAAGAAGGATAACAGTGCTGTTGGAACAATAAACCTTGATTGTGACGATGATCGACCGAACGTGTATAGGTACGCGTGTGCTCACAGGCGCGTGACGGCCCTGACTGATTTGCAACTTGAAGTTGTCGCGCGCTGTAGGTAATTATCTCGGCCGGCATAGGCGAGTGACGGAGGCCTGGTATCACCCCCTGATAGTTATTTTGAAAATATATTTCATGTACAGAGTTGACCTCTCTACAGATTTATTATAAGTAGGTACCTATAGAAGATAGAAAATGGAAATGTACTTCTGTTATGCTAATAACCTCAAAATCTGAAGCATTTTTATTAATCTAAGATTGTAACGAATCTCCCGCTTATCCGTGCTTTAAGTATCTACACTAATATTATAAAGAGGAAAACTTTGTTTGTTTGGTTGTAATGAATAGACTCAAAAACTATTGGACCGTTTTTATTAAATTCTTTCACCATTCGAAAGCTACATTATCCACGAGTAACAGGCTAAATTTTATTTTGGAAAATAATAGGGTTCCGTAAAATATGTAGGTACCTAATGTAGGCCACGCGCGCGAAGCCGCGAGCGAAAAGCTAGTGGAGTATAAGGTGACAATCGTTAAGTAATTTCACATATAAAAATCATTATTTCATTGCTTGGGGGTCTTGGGGCGAACGATGTATGGACGCAGAACAATATCCTTTATTTTCAAATTTAAGCAAAAAGCATTCTGTGGTTATAAAATACCTATGCTTATTTGCACATAGTTTATCAATCACCATGTTAATTCCATGCTTTCTATCCAGTCGACTGCTCTAACGACAAGGGTGGGCAGTCGTTGAGATGACAGCGCGAAAATCGTCGGCATCCACTAATTATGACCCTTATGTACCACTATATTGACAAAGTTCTCCGTCTTCGTACGCGATATTGGAAATTTGGCATCTACCATCGGCTGATCTGACATTAGGCGTAGTCTGGCTTTGATATTCAATTTTCAACTGTATTACCTTGACAATCAGTTCAAAATTGATTACTAGAAAATTATTTGACAGACGATTTCTACTCTCGACAAATGCATTTGAATTAGCCCACAGAAGTATCAATCATGGTATACCTACATAAATATTAATAATTCGTCCTAATAAATAAGTAGGTAATTAGTAATTATTTTTCTACTTTTTAGTGTAGGTTTTTTAGTCGGTTTTTTTTTAAATATTACAGCAACAAAATCGTCAGATGTGCGATGTCTAAAGTTAGGGATGGTTCTTTCTTTCACGAATTCATACTTTTTATTTAAAAAGTTAAAAGTTATAATAATAAAATAATGTTTCTGCTTTGTTTCAGAGTGACAATGTCAAAGATGTGTCAACGGATGTACCGACGACACTGCGACGAGAGAAACGGGGGCTCTTACATGAAGGTAAATAGAGTTTTGCTATTGTATTCGTTACTATTAAAATATTAAAGAGCATGTTTTTATATTTATTATACTTACATACCTACCTATTATAATGTTTGTCCTTAGATTAATAGAGCTTTTATTTAAGTATAGTTTTCATACAAGGTAAAAATCTTTAGGGTGGATTCGACCAAACAAGAGTAAATACTAATCTCTGAATCAATCGTCAGTTATTCGACATTTTGACATATTTCCCATACTGAAACTGTCAATGTGCCAGTTTTCGAATCGGGCCTTAGTCAGAACCTATGGAAAATCTCACCCTCACTCAAGTTACCCTACCTTTAAACGTTTACTATAATCACTAACAAAAATTGAAACCCCATCAAAACAGCGGCTTATTATCGTACAAATAAAACAAAACGATGGGGCTATAAACAAACGCAATTGCGGCACAAGTGGGCATAAATCCGACCCTTGCGTGACTGGAGGAGGATGCAATTCACAAGTGATTAACGGAGAGAGTGAAAAAATGGAAGGAAGAAAATGAAAACGTCGTCATTTACAGCTCGAACTTTGGAATCTAGTTGAAAAATTATGTTTAGTGTGGAAATTTCACTTTAAACTACTGTTTAAAAGACGTGTAAAACTTATTTATTTGATGATAACATCAAAGACGTAACTATTGTTCATGAACTAAAAAAAATTAAAAACTATTATAATACAAAAGTAATATTTACAGAAAATAAAAGTAAAAGAGTGTTCATTAATTATAACTAATAGGTAAATGGCATACCTAACTTACCTATCTAGCTAATGGGTTTCTTAAAATCCTACTCAGAAAGAGCTTTAAATGTAAAGGGTTACCTACTTTTTCATTAGAACATATCTTTGTAGCTCCAGAAAGAGGAAAGCTCTGGTACAATCATAAGAAATTTAACAAATCGAACAGTTTTTTTTCTATTTTCGTAGGTCTAAATATCCGTAAACTCCTTACGCTGTCAGAACAGTCTAGAGTGAACTAATTAGTAATTTTCCACACATCCAAACCAATGAACCAAATCGCTCGTGTCACCACACTTGCATTTCAAAGGAATGCAGATATCGGATGTCCGGCGTTCTCCGGACTTGTGGACACACGACACGGCCGTTCCGGCTGATAATGAGCCGTGTGGCCGCCATGTGTGTCCGATCGGAAATGGAAATGTCCAGTCCACGGACGTAGGCGGTAGACAGACACAGCTGGGCTAGGTCAGCGGTTCCCAAGTGTTGTTTATTGAAACAAAGTGTGGTTTACCCTTTTGAAAAAATCTTAGTTCCCCACGGCATTGCCAGGGTTAAAAAAGGTATTCTGTCTAGTCTAAGTAGTAGTTATATTTTATGTATGTACTATCTAAATAAGATTCAACTGATACACGTGGCCACCATGTGTGTCCGATCGGAAATGGAAATGTCCAGTGCATGGACGTAGGCGGTAGACAGACACAGCTGGGCCAGGTCAGGGTTTCCCAAACTGTTGTTTATTGACCTGTTTTAAATAAAGTCAAAACGCGCACGGTACTCGCAGGGTTAAACGGTATTGGCTGTGGCAGCTATAATTTCGTTGAACTATAAATCAGGTTCAACTAATACACGTGGACAACATATGTGTGTCCGACCGATCGGAAATGGAAATGTCTAGTGCATGGACCAGGCAGACAGTAGACACAGCTGGACTAGGTCAGCGGTTCCCAAAGATTGGTTAATTGACCCATTTTGAGAAGTTTAAGCCCCCCACAGCACTGCCAGGGTTAAAAAAGGTATTCTGTCGCAGTTATATTTTGTGTATGTATTATCTAAATAAGATTCAACTAATACACGTGGCCGCTATGTGCGTAATGTCCAGTGCATGGACCAGGCGGTAGACAGCTGGGTTAGCTCAGCGGTTCCCAAAGATTTGTAAATTAACCCGTTTTGAAAGTCTTAGCTCCCCATGACACTCGAAGGGTTTAAACGGTATTGGCTATCGCAGTTATTTTCTGGAAATATAAAAAAAAATAGATTAAAGTAGGTACACTTATTATTAGGCATGTGGTCTGAGGTAGTACCTAACTACTTACATAATTTGTATTATTTGACGATAAATAAAACATACATACTGACACGATACTTTAAAGTAAAACTTATGTTTTGATAGGTATACAAAATACCTGTTTGATTTTATCGTTAGTACCTATAATCTTTTCCACTGTCAAAAAAGCAACGCATAACCTTAATTGACATTTTTTTTAAATAAAACACAATAGACTGTAGACATAATTAATTATTATACCTACAGCTGTTCAAACATGTCCTACCTTATTAGGGTATGTCTCCGTGTGTACACGTTTTGCGTCTCAACATGCATCGTGCAGTCGTGGCCGAGTGGTTAAGGCGTCTGACTCGAAATCAGATTCCCTCTGGGAGCGTAGGTTCGAATCCTACCGGCTGCGGAATTTTTTGGGATTTGTTGTAATATCTAAATGTTTTTTTTTCATTACAATTTAGGACCTTTAATTTCATTACGGGACTATTCCCACCTCTCGTTCCCACCGCTGCAACTCCTGTGTAAAACCCAACCAGTGAAGGTCAAGTTTGTCCCGGGAGAAAGTGGCGAAAGAAACTCCTTTACTATTGGTATTCCTTGTTAATATTGCATAAGATTCTATACAAAGTTTATTAAACAAACCTATAGGCCTAAGATGCTTGCCGCGTTGAGCGGTCATCACGCCATTTTATCGAATTTGCCCATACATTTTGACGTCGATAAAAGTTATCACGGCGCGCATCTTAGGCCTACTGGTATGGTACTGTCATTTTAACGTCACTGCTAACTCTACGAGTTTATAAAAACTCGTGGAAAGATCAAACTGCCCACAAAATTAAACTCCTGTCATTACAAAACATTCCCGTTTTATACGCCAATCACCCATCGTGTGGTCACCGCCATGGGGCGCTGAAATTGAAACGTCCGAAACATTCCGCTCTTTGAGGCTTATGAGTTCGATGCAGGTTTCATTTAACGGGTTGGAATTCCAATCAACAGTCAATTATAAAGTTGTCTGTGTATGGAATGTCTGGTTTGATGTTTTGTGTATGTATTTAAATATTTTTAATGAAACATGCAGACTCTTTACTAAAAAGTATAGATCGGCAAATTTTTTGAACAGTGAGTCGATTGGTACCACTAATTGAAACTCAACACACATCGTAGCAGTGATTAATACGCTAATTTATGTTTGTATGATTCTACCTTTTGCAAAAGGTCCTTGAATGTTATGCAATCATTAAAAACTTGGCCCCATCAAACATCTTGGGAACAGTTCTCAAACAACTTATTAAGAATGGGAAATTCAAGATAAACTCAGTCGTGAAGTCAGGAATTTCGCATTGGACAGAACTTCTGGAGTTCACAAAACGATCGTTTAAACTTTGGACAATCAGAGAAATTGCCTATTAACGAACAACTCAGAAAAGCTTCCGAACAAATAAAATAATGGGCGGGGATCGTTGATTATTTTGTAAGCCTTTATGGTGGGATACTTGGATTTTGCTTTCTTTTTTAAAGATTACTAGCGGCCGCCCGCGACTTCGTACTCGTGGATCCCGTTTTACCCCCTTCCCGCTTTTCTGTTGAAATTTTTCCTGAATTTTCTTTGCTATAAACATCATGGAGCCCGAGACCTTTCCAACGAATGCAAAACCGTGGAAATCGGTTCGTGCGTTCTGGAGTTATAGCGTCATGAAGGAAAACCCGACTTATTTTTATATAGTAGATTAGTAATTTGTACTGCACAAATTACTAATAGTCCCGTTATCCCCTCGTGGTAAGCTAAATATGCTTTGTGTTACGAGTGGGCTCACCACAATAGTCGAGTGGCGTTAGGATTCGAACTCGCGTTCCTCGGATCTCAAGTCGGCCAATCCCACGCCTTCATATATCTAGTGGCTTCGTGGCTTCAATGTTATTTAATTGGAGGTATATATATATATACTTTTTAGAGAGGGACATTCCCTCGTTTTGTATTTAAGACTTGACAGTTATCGTTTAACGATTTAACCAGTTGGCGCCAGCGCCACTGTGGAATAACTGGTGAGCGCAAATAAATACGACACCCCTTAGCTCAGATACGATGTGTACATGCGTGGAAAGCATGACAGGGCTTATAAGGCAAGAGCTTTTAGATATTATAAAAACCGAGATACGTCACACTCATGTCCGCCTTCCATGTATTCACAGCTTTCTTAAACACTTATTTTTTGAAGACATGCATTTTGTGATGCGTTGCACGATTAAGAGTAGGCGCACACCGTTGATTTTTCGTCGGCCGATAGTTTAGTCGGGCAGTTGATCAGTATGGGCATGTATAGGAGTACGCACACTACGCCGATTCGATTTGGCCGATTCTTCATACAATTTAAAATCGGGCACAACTATCGGCCAACTAAAAATCAACGGTGTGCGCCTACTCTAAGACTTTGAATGTTGTCAGACTTGTCTAATTACTATGAAGTTTTATGACGACTTGACTCATTAACAAGTGCGTATTTAAGATTAATCAATTCACTGTTAAATTGCTTAATTAATATCCAGAAACAATAAGCCGCCAAAGTTTGTTATGAATATTGATGGAGCCAACCCTCTGTAATTTCACGATTAAGCTTTGAAAATTAGTTATTTTGTAAAGTATTCAATAATTTCTAACTGTATTTTAATTTATCTTCGTTTTGGTGAATTTCAAAACAGGACTTATCTCTGAATATGAAATCAATTTCGATATTACATTCTGAGGTGTAATTCTTATTACACCTAATTTTGTACGTCTATTCACAAACAATCCTAGGATTCTAGGCTACGGCTATTCTAGCCTTCTCTGAACACAATATTATCCATTTTAGATAGAGCTAGTCTATCTAAAATGGATAATATTGTGTTCAGAGAAGGCTCAATATTTCTTTAAAGCAGTATACTTACCTACCTACTTTCAAAATATTATTTGTTTTTAAAATCATAAGATGGTAAATTTATGCCAATTTTGTATTCGCACCTTTTTCTATGCAAATAGAGTTGGTTTAATTTTCCTAAACCAAAAACGTGTCGTGTTTTCCGTATTATAAACAACCAACTCGATTATTTCATTTCACATACACGTTCATTACAAAGTCGCCCATTAAAATACAACTCACCAAACTCCGAACTCGTGTTTATCGTTGTTTGCCTCGAACAACGATACAAAGTTAGTTGTGGCCCGTCCAATTTCCGCCGGCGCGGCGCGGCGCCGCGGCAAACTCGATTCAGTCTAGCTAGGCCGATTGTTTGGTAGCTATTTCGATGAATGTTGTATTGCATTTCTGTTGTCTGTTTGAGAGTTCTACATAGGTTTTAGAAAGACACTGAAAGGATTTTTTTTTGTAAGTATTTTACAGATAATAGTTAAACATTTTGTAGAATGTCTACTAGGTGATTTAAATATACAGTTTCAGTGAGCCTGCATAAATAATTTTGTGAAAATGTGATCAAATAATAGGTTGGTTTAATAAGACGTCAACATAAATCTATATCTTTGCTACATCGTCCGTTTGTTCGTTTCAGCTAAATACAAAAACCACTGACATTATATTTTTTGCATTGGGGTGGTTAGGCAAAATATAAAGAAAATTAATGGTATGTTTGTTAGATGCCTACCTGAATAAGACCAATACCTGGCTGCAGGTCCAATCAAAATCAGACAGAAGATTCAGAATGAAAGCAAAGACAGAACAATAATGGAAGGAAAACTAGCATTGTTTGTAAGGCGGAGTATTATTCCGCTCTCTGGAGCATTGTCAAAGAGCAAATAATTAAAAGTCCGATAGGACAATACAGTCCCGCAGCAATCAGCCGTGACTGCCGCGTCTAATAAGAAACAAATCGGTGAGGCACTTTTGTTTTGAATGTTGGGTGGGTTCTGTATTCTATTTGTTTATTTTTACGAGTCTAATGCCCGTTTTCACCATCAATCCCTAATTTTTAAGTGACCCCTATGAAAACAAATATCCTATTAGGTGTTACCATAGGGGTCACATAAAAATTAGGGATTGATGGTGAAAACGGGCATAAGGCGTAAAGGACATAGGTGAAACGCTAAAGTGTCCAAACTGCAACTCTAGGTTGGTAACTCCAGTTACATTTTGATAGGTTTTTTCTATCCGGATCTAGCTAATATTTTTCGATTTCTGATTGACGGCATTCAAACTTTTCTGTTTAATATTAGGTATTTTTTCATTGGATCGATTTCAGGGGACATCCATAACATTTGTTTTTGATTATGTTACAGTAATTGTCTGTTCAATATCAGTTAATGTTTTAATTTTAAACATTTTCGTATCAATAAAATCTCGCAATTTATAGCTTTTCAGGCATGAAAAGGTAAGAAAATAGAAGACACCTTGTCCCAACTGATATAACTAAGTTATATTTAAGATCTACATAAAATTGCCATAAAAATGCATAAAACATTCTTTTAATTATGCTTGTACAGTACCCTGAAAGTCCCCTCTATTTCTCCATTGAAAATCGCAATACGGACTTCGATGAAAGTTTCTTCATTTGCCCGTCGAAGCGCTACTGTGCGTTGTTTTCACCTCCCACTTGTTTTGTTGGAAACATTTTGCATGTTGTTTCGACGTGTCAAAATATTAGCAAGCTTTTGCGACTGTCTTTTGTTTTTTTCTTGGAATGAGTTCGAGTCGCTGGGTTTGAATGCTGATAAATAGAGTTCAGGGACTTTTTGTACGAAATAACTTAATTTTCAAGTCTCTCTCAGTCCGTAGTATGACTAGTATGGTAGACAATACAGACAACAGACACCACTGCGTTTAGCTTGATGTGCTGTCATCCGTACTACAATATTAAACGGACTATAAAGGCTATTGATCAATATGGATACTTACTTTTAGGGTAGCTAAATAAAACTAACTCTCATATCTTACAAGTCAGTAATTATTCTTATTTTTATGAATAGAGAGGTAAATATTTAATGTAACCCTTTCTCATCTGACACTTTAAATGCATCATTTTAAGTTTGCCATTTTGCCAAAACACTATGGAAAACGATATACAGGGTGTCCCAAAAACAATGGATAACCCTGTAACCATCGATAGGCCTCGCCATGGTCTCCCTAACGTCCAATTTTGACCCCAGTAAAAATATCACCGTTTTCAAGATTTTTAAGTTTTTGTGCATTTTTAGAAAATTGCCACCTGCGATTACTTTTTCTTATGCCATTTCTACAAATGAGGATACTTTTCAATCTAGTTTTTTTCCTTATCACAAGGGATAGTTGGGCTATCAAAAGAAAAGATTAAAGTTCAACAAACTAGTTTAAAAGTATGAAAATTTTAAGAAATTGCAGAGAAGAAGGAAAAATTAATTCATTGTCTTGCACTTTTGATCAGCCGTCGTGTAAAAAAAATGTAGGAAGACCATCGTGCCCATTATCTTAAAAACTTCCTTGGTTAATTGAGATTCTAAAAAGGTATCACAAGCCTATGTATTCTGTATTATTTTTATCTTATGGCTACTTGAATAGCAACTAGTATGAAAACTGCAAAACAGAGTTTTTCTCGTAATAGTTAAACTAGGACTGCATAGTGGCATTAAATACAAATGGATAATTTTTAGCGTAGGAATTTTAATAAATCAATATTTTATCATCATCATCATCATCATTTCAGCCATAGGACGTCCACTGCTGAACATAGGCCTGTACCCCAATGATTTTCATAATGACCGCTTGGTAGCGGCCTGCATCCAGCACCTTCCTGCTTACCTTTATGAGGTCGTCGGTCCACTTTGTAGGTAGACGTCCTACGATGCGCTTTCCGGTACGTAGCCTCCACTTGAACCCTGTTGCCCCATTGGCCGTCCGTTCTGCGTTTTTGTGATTACTTAATTTTTGTTTTAAACCTTATAAATGTGCCTATAGACAGATACCCGTGATAATACACGGCTCGGAAACGTGGATTTTTTGGACAGCGTGCTATTTAAGGGGCTATGCTCGGGTTTCTTCACGAAACCGTATCAGAATTTAGGAGATCCGTAAACGAACTAAAGTCGCTGACATAGCTCGACGCATCAGCAAGCTGAAGTGGCAATGGGCAGGGCACAGTAGGTTGCAGAACTGAGGCAGCAGGGTTAAAGTGGAGGCTACGTACCGGAAAGCGCATCGTAGGACGTCCACCTACAAAGTGGACCGACGACCTCATAAAGGTAAGCAGGAAGGTGCTGGATGCAGGCCGCTACCAAGCGGTCATTATGAAAATCATTGGGGTACAGGCCTATGTTCAGCAGTGGACGTCCTATGGCTGAAATGATGATGATGATGATGATGATAAAATGCTGCTTTATTAAAATTCCTACGCTAAAAATTATCCATTTGTATTTAATGCCACTATGCAGTCCTAGTTTAACTATTACGAGAAAAACTCTGTTTTGCAGTTTTCATACTAGTTGCTATTCAAGTAGACATAAGATAAAAATAATACAGAATACATAGGCTTGTGATACCTTTTTAGAATCTCAATTAACCAAGGAAGTTTTTAAGGTAATGGGCACGATTGTCTTCCTACATTTTTTTTACACGACGGCTGATCAAAAGTGCAAGACAATGAATTAATTTTTCCTTCTTCTCTGCAATTTCTTAAAATTTTCATACTTTTAAACTAGTTTGTTGAACTTTAATCTTTTCTTTTGATAGCCCAACTATCCCTTGTGATAAGGAAAAAAACTAGATTGAAAAGTATCCTCATTTGTAGAAATGGCATGAGAAAAAGTAATCGCAGGTGGCAATTTTCTAAAAATGCACAAAAACTTAAAAATCTTGAAAACGGTGATATTTTTACTGGGGTCAAAATTGGACGTTAGGGAGACCATGGCGAGGCCTATCGATGGTTACAGGGTTATCCATTATTTTTGGGACACCCTGTAAATTAGGTCGAGTATCGAGTATGCTCTTCTGAAATTCTGCTAAAGTACCAGAAAAATTTAAGCATCTCCTTGATATTTAACAAATGTTGTCATTATTTACGGGTGTTTTCTTTTTTAACTTTCACATCTCATCAAACAACTCTGACCTCTCGAGTTCAACTTTGACAAATTACACTTTTCAGTTCAAAATTACTTGCTGGCCCGTCACTGATGGAATCCGTCGAGTTTTAACGAGGTTCGCTTCTGACTTTAACTGTGGGAGGCATGAACAGATGCGGTCCATTTTAAACTTTATTGCTGAGGCTTTAAGAGACACACGAATGTGCATTTTAAGTTGAATCTGTAGACATTTATTTTTTTATTTCAGATCTGATACAAATGAAAAGTAAATGCGTATCTATTTCAAAATCAAACTTCGGACTGGCAAATTTTTAACAGGTGAAAAGTGAATGTTTATTTCAAAATTCCATAAATTACGTACACGAATTACATGATTTTTGACTCTCCGGTCCGTCGTAGTCACGTTTTGGGTGATAGATTTGAAATGTGACGTTATGAAATACCCTTCCTCCCACCCCTTTGTCACAAAATGTCACACTTCGTCGACCCCCTCTCTCCCCTATAACGTGTGGCCTAATTTATAAATGACCTTAGGTCAAACTTCATATACCGACTGAAAAAAAAACACATCAAAGCTTTACAGAACGAATTTAAGACAATATTGTCTGATTATAAGAATAAAAAATATTAGTCAAGTAATAGATTTCCCTGTTCAGATTCATCCAATCCCATTAAGTAAAGGATGTCATTTATAAGCGCTGGATCGAACGTCATTTATCTAAACGCCAGTTATTTATGTTTCTTTGAGCTCCTTGCTTTGTTCCGTTTTCATTTTTAACTTCTTATTGGATTTCTAGATTAATGGATATACAATCCAAGGATTTCCTTTACGTCAACCAAAAGATCTCGTGTGTTTGGGAGTTATGATGGGATGAAACGAAACGCGTTTGCGTTCAGTAATGTATCAAATGTTTCTGGAAGACGTGCTTCATATTAACTAAGTATAAACAATGAAATGATGATAATTTGGATGACTTCTGATGATAGTATAATATTATTGGCTTCCGGTCGTCTTGTCCTGAAGCAGTGGTAGGGTTAAAATTACACTAGAGAGTGCAAAAGCGCTTTTCAAAAGTCTTTTTTTCATAAAGTTTGTAATTTACTTATTAATTTTGTTTTGTTATAAAATTGCGTTTATTCGGTATGCTACAATGTTCAATATTTCAGTAAAATTAAATACTTAAAATATACTTACACTAATTTTCTTTTTGCAAAATTAAAAAATAATGAGTTCCTTCCTCAATCCAATAAAAAGCCAGTAACTAAACACGGTAATTGAATCCTTTGTCAAGTCCAACCCTACGACAAACCGGCTTCGTACCTCCAGCACGTCAATCCAAACACAGCGGTGTCTTATTTCGTTGTAACACGGGCTATTTTGAGACAAAAATGTACAGTCTAATGTGCTGTCGATTGTACACCTTGAGAGAAGTGTGTTTACAATAAGTGCAAGCGCACAAGCACATTATTCATAGACGAGGGGGACGCTCGGTTTGATGTCCAAATTTGCATTTTACCTGCAGCATAACGTGGGTTTGAAGATAAAATATTATTGGATCTTGGGGTCTTATTTTCTGGAATATACTTACCTAGTTAAGTATTTTAAAAAATAAATATGCGATCACTGATACGAATTTACTCTATGAGCTGCCAGATAAATCAATAATATGGATATGTCCTGGGTAAAAAGCAAGAGTTTGAATTAGTCCGTCGGTTAATTTATCAAAAAATACTTGACACGTATTTTTCACTTTTTCAAACTCAAAGAGTTAAAGTGCGCCAAAGTTCAAAAGAAGAGTGAGTGTAGTACTTTATTGTGATGTCACGCGAAACTTCAACGCATCATAATTACTCGTTTGATTGACAAATAAAAATATACTAACTACTAGTTACACTAAAAGATTTTTTAGGAAGCTTGATGTATATTAATTACAGTACAACGTACCTACTTATATTGGTGCGTGTTAATAATCTTAACCTGTCAATCTTCATCAAATCAAATCAAATCAAATCAAATCAAATCAAATCAAATCAAATCAGTTTATTTGCGTGAAAAGTGGTCTACAAGTTCTTACAATATTAAGATGTCCGCACAGTCCACCAGAAGCTGGCATGCAAATATTGTTAACATTATATTTATAACATTAAAAAATTACATTTTGGTTTTCAATTAATAACTTTTACAAGTCTATTTCAGATTCTAGGTACTCATTTACAGAATAATAACATTTAGCTTTTAGCCAATTCGTTAATTTCTTTTTGAATATGTTAAGAGGAAGTTCAGTTAGTGAGTACGGCAACTTATTATATATTTTTATGCAGGTTGGGTAACAGTTCCTTTTATAAAATTGGGTATGCATTTTGGGCAGCAATAGCTTTCCCCTGTGCCTTATTGATTTGACTGCATAGTCATCCTTATTCACAAATAAATGTGGATATGTTTTTACGAAAACACAGCAGTCTAGTATGTACATTGAAGGAAGAGAAAGCAAATTTAGTTTTGGGAATAACTGCCTGCATGAAGTTTGAGGTCAAAACAAAACATCATTCAATTCAAAACAAAAATTACTAAATAAGATCTTCAATGTGCTACTTCTTATTTATCTACAATCCCAGCATATACTGTAGAAGATGAAATATCACCTCATAACATTAAATGGTGGAAAGAAATAAAAATACATAAGCGAGTCCCAGGAGTGACTGAGGGACACTTCCAAACAATTACACGGGGCCTCGTTAGCGAGAGCTTGGTAACTCGGTAGCTCAGATGGAAATTATGAGCTCAGCGAAATGAGCTCGGAATGTTTGGAGCGGAGTTGTTTAACGCGATAGTTAAACGTTTTGATGTTTTGACGTTAATTTTTTGATTAGGGAATTGCTCACGTATTTAAGTACCTAAACAATCACATAGACAGATGATAAAACTGGTATGAAATTGATCTATCGTGTCCTGAAGAATATCTGTGTAATCATCATCTTTAGGTCAGGTCTCCACTGCAGGAGTATGACTCTCCCTCTCATTTACCAGACAATTGAAGCGTATTGACTTACATTGACTTACATTCCCCACACTGCATTGGTCAGGCGGTAGGGCAGGCTTGTTATTTGCTTAATTCTCCCGGAGCTATCAGTGCATTATATCCTTTTTCAAAATGTCCTTTTCTAGAATTATCTTTTCCTCGACCTTTCTTTTTCTTTCACGAGAGTGGGGTGTTTCTCTTCTACTCTGTTGGAACCAGACGGTCAATGATATTAAAACACCATCAACTAAACGAATGCGAAACCTAAAATGACCTAGTTTTCCCTTATTTTACATGCTTTTTAACTGGTTCTGACTAGCACATGCATTGTAGGCACTTTGTAACAAAGCAAAGAATCGATAACCCAGATTCAACAACAGAGCTTCTGTAGTTTGAATGACTCTTGAGTTTTGACCCAAATTACTTACCCTCTACAACTTTTTCATTACATCTTTGATTTACCAATTCGAATCTTATTAGTTGCACATTTGGGTTGATTTCAGAACTGTGCCCTGAATTGCATGGTCTGTTTTTGTTTACGTCGCATAGCAACGATTTGTGTACGGAAATGTGGGTTCAGTGAACTTCTGCGAACCTTACATTGTACCTGATACATTTTCCAAGAATTTTCCATTATCATTCCGTATCTATTGTTATAGTAAAAAAGTAGATAGTTCACCCTTCAGTTATTTAGTTCTGCGATTGGAATACAATACAGCGAAGAAAAAAATGAAGTACAGGAAAATATAAAAAATATTTTTGAAATAGCGCATGACTAGTGATGGGTACAAGTGGAAGAAACCGCAGAGAAAACGGTGCTTTTTTTAATTAGAATTTTCCAAGTGTCATTGTCAAAATTGCTACAGTAAAGAAGATACATAAATGACAAATTAAGCACTAGATATTATATATCACAAAGTATTTATGGCATTATTTATTTCGTAACTATCTTCAGGCATGTAAGAGGCACTCCAGTTTACAGCCGGCTGCACAGTAAACGAACTACAAACGCAGCCGTGTGCTGCGCAGCCTAGAAGAGCCTTTGAAAAGTCTGTGCGGCTCTTCATTCCATTGAGAGATATGGATAGGCTTAATCCCACTGTAGAAGCATCGCTTGTGATAGAAATAAAGATCGGAAAACATGTTACCTACGGATTTTTAAGTCTGTTTTGACAAAGCTTTAACTGTAGGTAGCAAAGCTTATTTGATGAATGAAAATGTAGTTTTAAAATCAAAACTCAGTAGGTAAACTTTGTTTATTAGATTAAGTTGATTTTAAACACATAGAGCGGCTCTCTTTTTTCACTTTTGTGTATTTTATTTCCATATTATATCTGGTCTGTCCTGTATTAGTGGGTAGCGCTTTGTGTTTTCTCTATTATTCCGCTTGCATTGATTTCCGTGACATCTTTCTGTCTTTAACTATCCTCGCACCGAACTTTAGCTGCATATTTCACAAATGTCAAATGCAATGTTTACCCACTCCGCGAGGCGGTGAAAAACGTTGCTTGATAATAAAACCGCGTCGTCAGCGCGCGTAGGGTGTCACGCGTCGATGGGCCGCAGCGATGCCCTTAGATTTTTTATTTGAGCAACTTTTTTTCGTGCCACCCCGTCTGCGAACTAAGCAAATACCTATCTTTTGGTACTCACGGTTGGGTGAGCCCGCGAACGTGGAACGCCTGCGGACTTAAATCCGCAACGCGGTGTAACGCAACTTTGCGGAATGAATGTGTTGGCGTAACTGAGTTCGTAAGTGTGTAGATCAATTTTGTTGACACGTTTATTAGATAAAACTACGTAATTTGTTTTCCATTTTATTAACAACTATGTAAATGGTCAAAATAGTGTCATTCCATAAGGATATTAGCGAATGAAATCGTTTAATTTAGGTTAATGTCTCTACATTTTATTTGTGATAGGTGCTTTCCCCAATTTTTTTGGTATCCTAAAACTATGCTGTCAACTGTCACCATTTTAAATTATCATCATTATCAAATCAGCCAATGGTTTCCATATTAACCTGTTGGTAGCGGCCTGCATCCAGCGCTTTCCTGTCATTTATGAGGTCGTCGGTCCTTTACCGTTACCATTTAATGTTTAAATAAGGAATAATAATATTAAAAACAATGCCTATTGCCAGTGGTTAGCCGAACCCTTGACCAGTGTGTAAAACACAATCGGTACAAAACCTCCGGCTGTGGTGAACGAGTTTAACTCATTTCCCGTACGGCGCGCCAATATGTGCCCGGATAGAATCGATGTTTGAATAATGGGGATTACGCGAAATTACCATGGGATTCCTGTTACCTGTCAGGATTGCACTCGTGGAAGTGGACGAAGATGCAATGCTGACTTTAAGAGTAAATTTAAGATCGGGGATGGAGATGTCTTCTTCTTGAAGACAGGAAGAGAACTTTGAATTTAGTAGCTTTTTAGGGTTAGGGTTTTTTAGGGATGTAGAGTAATTACACTACTTACTATGAATATAAAGTTTTAATCTGATAGGGGTACGTAGGCACTAGTGGCTATATCAAGGTAGAAAGTGGTAAAATAAAATCTTGAAATGTTTTTTTTTGCGGTACCTTTCCTACGTTATAAAAAGTGATACGCTATTGGCAACTACGTAAAAACACATGAGTAAATGCGAATGGCATACTTAATTTCAACTGTGCAAATAAAAAAAAAACACATGTCGGCACAAATACTATTTCGGTAGATTACAACTACACGATAATTTATTGTTAAGTTTCATAATGTATTTAACTCGAAAACTAGGAAAAACAAAGCATTAACTATAGATTGGATATGGAAGAATTAGTCCTCTTTTCTGGGCTAAGGACTTACGCCCGTATTCACAAACGACGCTTGCTTAAGTGAAGCAGCAAATCGAACGCACAGCGTTGAATAGAGCTCTGTGATTGGTTCGTATGTCACCCTGTGCGTCCACGCGCACTGTGAGACCTCATAGTAATGTTTGTGAATACGGGCGTTAGTTATTGTCACAGAAGATTACGTCAAAAGATATGAGCGCGGCATTTGTTATAGTCACGTGACTTCCTGTTAGTTTACAACGGAAGTTCTCGTGAAACTGGCAAAGTTCCAGGGTCCAGTCTAGCCTAGAGCTTTTGCAGCTTAAAAATGGCGGCCATAGGCTCAGATAGTTTATAGATCTGTGAACAATTAATGCATTTTATCTAAATTTATTTAAGTAAGACGGTTTTAGTAAGATAGCCAGTAATTCTGTGGTTAGGCATTTCGGGTGAAGCTCTCTAATCTAGTATTTGAATACGTGGTTAATACCTACTTACCATTTATTTACCCTTTTATTCTTTTAAACTGACAGACTGAATATTGTTCTTTTCAGTTGCTGAACACGTTGTCAACTGATTTGGAGGAGATGCTGACAGAACTGTACGAGGATAGAAAACTAGACAGGTAAGTTTGAATTATTATTTTGACCTTTGAATGGACAAGGACTTCATTATTCCACCTTATTTTTAGATAAAAATAGGCAGATTCATTCCACATTTAAATTAATCTAAGCAGAATAAAAAAACGTAAAAAAATCTGCAATTATTTACTATTTCTTATCAAGAAAATAAAAAAAAAAAACTATCGCAGCAGTAACTGCCCTCAACCCCATTTAACTTTAAATTCTATTACCAACTCTTCAGAAATCAAAATATCTTATAAGCGCACCAGTAAATCTGATTATGGCACAGTGGCGCGCTCCAGTGGCGCCAAATCGAATTACGTCCCGGGTTCGAGTCCCTTTGATACGGATCCTTTGAAATATGTGACCCTACCTGTAATTGCATTGATACTTTTATTTGGCTATAAGTTACGCCGACTGACTTTTAGAAATGTTAATGCTGAGGTTTGTACTTTATTTTATTGTTATTTATTATTTCAATAGTTTTAGTGACAACAATCTATGTATCTAATTATTTTTTTACTAATATTATAAAGAAAGAGAGAGATAGAGGGAAGGGGGCAAGTTTTTTAAGTCTGTTTAGTACGATTTATCTGTAGGGTAAACTCCCGGAACACAGCACTTACTTACCTACCTACTTATAGTTTAAAAACACTCATTATTTATGATATTATCAAGAATGCAATTATTCTAAATATTAAAGAACATTTCGTACCAAAAAGGGCAGTAAAAATAACCACCCTGTTTTTCGTTCCGAGTACACAGAGAAAGAAAGAGTAAACCAAAAACAAAAACCGCTACAAAAGCATAAAGCTCTTTGAAAAGCTCGCAATAGAATAATGCGGTCTTGTCCAGCCGTGTATTACACAGCAGTGAATTAATCCCGGCAATTCAATTATTATCATTCCAATTTCTCTCACTTTAAAGGAGCATGTTTTGTATGTTTTCAGAAGAAATTTAATACATACAATGTAGAATTGTAGATAGATAGAAAAAGAGGTACTTTATTGCACACCACATAAAACTGATGGCTTGAATTACAAGAATTGGAACGGTACAATTTAGGCGTTCTACAAAGTCTAATTTAAAAGTCCACTACGTAAAGAAAACGTTTTTCTACGCGGATAAAAGGCCCAAATCAAATAAAGAATTATAAAAAAATACTTATACAAAATGCACAGCCAAGTGTAAAAATAATAATATTATTGGGTGCATGCATGGATAGAAAAAAATTCACGAATATCTGTAACTCAAAATGTTACCTAAATTCTTGAAGCTACGGTAAGAATTATAATTTTAAATCCTATAAATAATAAAGAAAACAATAAGCGAAGTAATATTTTCTAAAATTTCCTGAATTTAAATAGAAATACACACGACAAAATTATTCGCCGAATACGGTATATTTACGACGTACTCTCCTTTACACCTCTGCCTCTATAAAAAACCTTACGCAGATTTTTGCGTAGAAATGGGAAACGTTATGCTTTAAAGACTTGTGTTGACGGTTCTGTATATTTTTTGAAAATTCTCAAGAATTTGTTATTGTATGTTCGCTGAAAATAGGATAAAAGAAATTTCAAAGCTCATAATTTTAACTCTACCTAAGCTTAAATGTAAATGTAGATCAGATGCAGTGATTCTTTGGACTGATTGGAATCGAATACAGTGATATATTATAAAAATGCCTCTGCTACGGTTTTTCAGTAATATCAGCTTTTTATTATTATAATACTAACTAGGTACATGACGAAAACTTAATAAGGCAATCTTTTGACACAAGCAGCTTCAGTCTGTAGTATTGTTTGCAATTGTGTATTTGGTATACTTAGTTAGCATTTTTTTAAATTTACATCTTATTAAACTCTCCTTAAATAAAGAGAAAAAAAAATCTTATTAAACACTAGCTTTCCGCCCGCGGCTTCGCCCGCGTGGAATTTTGTCTGAGACAAAAAACATTATCGCGCGCGTCCCTGTTTCAAAAACCAGGACAAAAACTATCCTATGTCTTTCCCCGAGACTTAAACTCTACGCCTTTCATTAAAATCGGTTCAGTGGTTTAGGTGTGAAAGCGACACAGATAGACAGAGTTACTTTCGCATTTATAATACTAGTATAGTAGACATAGATTAAAAGGTTCCACAAACCAAAGGAACCCAAATGAAATCCTCGCGGATCCACTCCACCATCACATTATGCACCTCGCCAGATTATCATAAACGCATAACACACCGGCACACCGCCGCCTAAGCCTTGTGTTTTATGGCCTGAATTTACTGTGTTCGATTATTATTCAGATTTTATGTACGTGTAATGCAATTTCTTAAAATGTAGGTACCTTGTAGATTTCCCAAGTTTCTTCTAACGTAGATACGTACATACTATTTTATTTCAGATAGTAAATGAAAGCTTTTAAATATAAACTCAGTTTTCAATCTTCAAGACTGTGAAATATTAATGAGAAAAAGTTAAATATTTAAGCATAAATAATTTATTTTGTTAAAATAATTTATTTTGTTATTAATGAGAGTACATTCTGGCTACCTATATTTGTACATATGACGTATAGTGGTGGTGGTGGTGGTCTCAATAGCTGTTGTTAACAAACGTCAAAAATCTGTCAAACTCCATATAAAAAACACGGGTTAATAAAGTTAATATTAAAGCAAGTTGGTGTAACTTAGCGTAAGACAAAGATAATTTGACAATTAAATTTATTTACACAGAAAACAGAAGCAGATGAACTTTTACCTACTAGTTAGAAAATATCTACGAGTACGAGTATACCAACTAACTGCATATCTTCCAATCCTTCCTTACTGTTTTAGGACAGAAAACTAAATAATTTATGTAAAGTAGACTTTCCAGCCTACAACTTTGTGAAGTGTATCCCAAAATTAATTCTCAAGTTCATTAGTACTTGTATATTCGGGACAGCGTACACAAAACAGCGTCAAAACGGACTACGGCGGACAAAGCATTATGAATAATAAAACACCCCGCTTCGAAATTCGTGTAGAGACAGGTTAAGGGAGATAAAGCCTCAATTTTCCGGTATCGATACAGATTTTTCTGAAATTGTCCGAAATACCGGTCTTACTTGAATATAAATAAGAGTAAATGGGACGTCACTTTATCTTGTAAAAAAAAACAATATAAAATATGTACTGTTGTTTTATTTATCTTATTTATTTTATCGCACTTAATAATCTGAAAAACTTGTAATAATCACGAGGACATAATTTTAAAATTGTAAATTATCATCATTACCTATTTCACGGAAAATAAAACAAACAATACGTTTTTTTAACTAATGGAAACCGCTAGAAACTTTGTATGGTTGATCATTTTTAATAAACAAGCAGTTTGTCGTTTCACACATTAAAATTAACCGATAAATGTTACCGGTATACCGGTTTCAAACTTTTCCAATGCCCGGAAAATTGGGCTCTATGCACCCCTCTCTCACCCTTTGAGTCCTGAGCCTAGAAAATTTGCGGTAGCACCGCACTGGGGTGTCGCGCAGAAAAATGGGCGCGCAAAGTGTTTTTTACGGCTTTAATACGGGTTTATTAAAATATTTAGCGCGAAAGTTTCGCAGAATTTCCCTAGACGCCCCTGCCGGGATGATAAATTGAAATGGGCGATGAGACACGTTGGGATAATGAGTTTTTTTGCTTTAATTACTGTTATTACTCGCGCTAGTGTGTCAAGGAGATCTGGAACTTAAACTTAGGGGTGTAAGCACGGTTTTTGTAATGCTTGTTACGTAGGTTTTTATGTAAAATCTGGATGAATTTAAGATTGATTTAATGCTGTTAGCAGGCTGAAAGATAAAAAGCTTTCGTCCGGAAGTTATCACTTAAAGAAGTAAAAGTACCTATTATTTGGAGTGAGATAAAGCAACTTTCAGCGCTTCTAGTCATAATTATAGTCACACCAAAGTCCTAAACAATTAAAATTCTGATAAAATTGTAAAGCTATATTTTGCAAACCATTCAATTATGAAGTGTATCTTGCAGAAAGTCCTTACGGGCCCTCGCATTTATCAGTCGAAATTGGCCTTTTAAAAGCCTTTGAATTGCGCAATTTATAATAATCGCATTCTTTTGTTCTACCGACAATTGGCGCGGTGAAATGGCCTCAAAGCAATCGGACTGTTAACCCCTCCGACGCTTTCAATCGCAGGCCTCCCTTTGAAATACGGCTTTTGACATGAAGATGACCTTAGGTACTTTGAAAGTAAGCTCTAATTTTGGGTTTAGGCGACTTATGCTCGAATTTTCTCGAATCGTCGAATTTTCCTTTGGTGAATTTGGTGATGTCGAAGAAACTATAATTTGTTGCCGTTTACGTAATTTCTTAGCAGGTGAAAGTAGTTTTGGTGCTTCTAATTACACCGATTTAGCTGCAGTAAGATGTATTATGCCAGTAATAATTGCTAAGTCCATGACAATCAATATTGTAGAGTTTTTAAGTGGCACTTTTTAAAACTGTTAGATGTCGAAATGTTAAACTTGGTTTTCTGTGATTAACGACTGAAAAAAGTAGGTGATAAGCTCTAGGTTTTATTTGTAGGAGATAACTTATGACATCAACTTACTCTTCCTAATTTCTTGTATTGTAGTGTTATAAAAATACATCTTAAAAACAATTGTTTAATAAACTATTATTTACAGTTTTAGAAACGCTAGTTAGTTATTCAATTGTGTAAACTCCACGTCCTGAAAATTATACAGACTGTACACCCTCCACGGTCCGCGTGCTTTCGACAGCTTGTATCGATCCGGCGCGAATTCGTTTAAAAATCGACGTTTTTTAATTAATTTCTGCACTACGAGCCATTTGATTTTGACGGTGTCTGTTCATACATTTTTTAACAGTTTTTGTTGTTTGACTGTACAGTCAGTCATTTTTGCAATAAAATCACTAAAAGTCTTTATCTTGTATAAAATAAAAAACACCTACAACATAATTATTTGGGCAGAGCACGTCAACGTTTTGGTCTTTTTTTAGGGCGGACATTTAATTTTTAGGTCAGCAATGAAAATTAGGGTACCTAATCCAAGTGTCATGCTAATTGAAATTGATGGAAAAATAAAAGAAATATTTGAGTTGGATGCCTGCCTACACGACATTAAAAATTAAATATAGGTACTTGGAATTGTACTTGTAAAAAAGAGAATGCGAAAAAAGGAGAAAAATACTTTTATCATGATGGTATGGACTATGGTAGGGAGAGGGATTTACACATTATTTTTGTTGTTGTGCGACTTAAATTTCTTTATTAGACTTTTCTTTCACTTTTTTGTTAGTGTATTTAACATATTTTTGCTATTTTATCTATACATTATATTATTATGATGTCCGTATGTGTAAAAAAAAGATAATCATGAGTATAAAAATAAGATATAATTATTCGTAAGTTTGCTTCCGAGTGTTCCAAATTCTCAATTTCTTTGAGGCTGTAATGTAAATTCACAATAATGTATATCTACGTGACCACAAAATAGAAAGTGTCTTCTTCTTCATCCAAACATACAATGGAAATCGTATACTTGTCAGGAAAGAGACTTCATCTCAAGTTATGAAAGACCGCAATATTAAAACCGTGCCCATATTTCCAAGGTTCGTACCGTCCTTTGCGGGTAGACGTCGAGGCTTTGTGGCGAGAGGAACCGGCTGCGCTTTTAGTTCCTATAACCAGCCCCTTTCAACCCTACTGTATCGTTTGGAATTAGGGATGTGCCCATTCTGAATTATATCGATAGTTTATAAATATTCACAGGTCGATAATATTTTTAACTTAAATCATATGAATGAAATTAAAAAATGAAAGCATCAAAATACTGTCCAAGGCAGTGGCTGTTGGGGCAGGAAAGTTCTCGAGTGGCGACCACGGGCTGGAAGACGTAGCGTGTGCAGGCCTCCTACTAGGTGGACCGGCGATCTGGTAAAGGTCGCGGGAAGAGCCTGGATGCGGGCAGCGCAGGACCGTTCATTGTGGAAAACCTTGGGGGAGGCCTTTGTCCAGAAGTGGACGTCATTTGGCTGAAACGACGACTGTCCAAGGGTTTGTTAATTAGAAATTAAACTAAATGTTAGTCACGATCAGTTGCTTTCGTCAAATCAGACGTCCATCCTTTTTCAATCGGATTACATCAGAACCTTCTGTTATTTGATAACGTGAAAAATTCCAAGCCGTACAAAAAAATGTATTATTTGGTGGGTAACCCCAGCGGTTACATTGGTCACGAGAATTTTATTTTGATTTTTTTTTCATTACGCTCAGATTTTTATCGATTGTTTTTACAAGCCCATCACTAGCGAAAATGGCAGTACTTTTGAGTGATTGCGAGCTCCACAAACAATACAGCGGAGTCAATCTCGCTACGCACAGCTACAGGACGGTATGACGGCACATTGTATGCCTACTATTGTTGCTGTACAGGCTGCAGTGTTGGGAGAGACGAATATTCCAGACTGGACTGTCCCAGTACACAAGTCACTAGAATATTTTCTATTAGCCTTAAGTTTATTAACGTTTTTTTCATACTTTATTCTAAGTTTCTTCATTATTGTCTTTAAGTGTTTACGCTAAAATTTTGTTATAAAGTGTGGGAATGTCCTCATTGAAAAAAAAAAAAAAACTTTCCCAAATCTAGTACACATTGTTTCATTTCAAATTCTTGAAGATTATGAAGGTACGTATCTTGAATATTTGATTTGTAATATGAAATAGATTTAATCGTTTAAGAATCAAACATCTAAATTATTTAGTGCAGATTGTTCGCGAGTTTCACATGCTACAAAAATCCTACTATACATATAATACTTATTATAAATGCGAAAGATTGGATGTTTGAATGTCTGGATGTCTGGATGTCTGGATGTCTGAATGTCTGGATGTCTGGATGTCTGGATGTCTGGATGTCTGGATGTCTGGATGTTGTTACTCTTTCACGCAAAAACTACTGAACGGATTTTGATGAAACTTTACAGTATTATTGTTTATAACCCAGATTAACATATAGGCTATAATTTATGACGATCTGTGACAAACAAAATTTCACGCGGGTGAAGACGCGGCCAAAAGCTAGTCTTCAAATATGGGACATGTCCTTTTGGGACAACTTGAGCGATTCCAGCACTACAGACTATGCACGGGATGAGACGACTGAATCAATAGTTAAAGTTCATAGCACTGGATGTATTATTTGCAAACACTGGTGAACTGGTGAACTTTGTATCGTTACATGGACACCGATCTGTTTATTAAGGGTATTTAGTATGATTACATCATAGTATTACATTGTGCCGATTCCTTAATCTGACTCTATACTTATGCCATCTTAATTCTTACCTTCGTTTCAATAAAAAAAAATCTAACTTAAAAAAACCAGATGTGGTACATCGGCATCGAGTAAAATTAACATAATCGTTTAAAAAAAACAGCCGCAGTTTTTGTTTCTGTTCATAATTAAAAAAGCAATTTCGACCCATGATAGCGTGGTTTACCCTACTAATGACGTCATCAAAATATATTGCAAAAACGTGTTGCAAATGGACCATCAAAATGTGTTATATTTTTGGAATTTAGGTTCTAAGCTACGGATGACCGGATGAATTAAAAGTTACAGCATTTATAGCTCAGAAAAGTGTAATAATAATAAATGATCTTTTATAATTTTTTGACCATGGAAAGTCTATAGAAACTGGACCACGAATATCATGAAAAATCTCTTCTTGCTAGATAATTATATTAAGCATTACCTACTTTATTTAAGTTGACTCTATAATTTATGTCATGTAGGTACTTATAAAGTTATTGGTTCGTTCAAAACACTGGCCTCAGAGTTCAAATAAAAGTTACCATCCTCAAAATACCTACCGACTAACAGTATTAATAAAATTAAACCGAAAGCGTGTTATTGTGGAAACAATGCCAAAATTTTCCCCGCCGACCTTGAATATGGTGTTTTCTTCGTCACCATCCTCAAGATTTCCCCTCTGTGTAAGAAAATAGCAAACCTTTTTACCATCCTTTATGAAAATATCGCTTCGACTATCGCTATGGAGTTTGACGCAGTAGGCACTTACTTTTTCTTAGACAGAATGTTTTTTTAATATTTTTAATTTTTATAAAAAAAATCTTTATACACATTTTACGTGATTGGTAAATTGGTGAAAAAAGGAATATGGAATTTGTACTTTTCCTTAGATAAGAAAAAATCTTTAAATATTTTTAATTTTTTATGAAAAAATCTTTACATACATTACGTGTTTGGTATTTTGGTAAAAAAAGAAAATTGTAGTATACTGTGACATGGCTTTAGCTGAAAGAATTGTATGAAATGGAAAACAAAGTTAGAATCCTTTTTTAGTTTATCTGTATGATAGTGTCTAAAATGATTGTATTTTTCACATAATATTAAACTTTTAAGAACCCCTACTACACTTACCTCTAGTGTACACTAACGAAGTAAAGTGTTGCCAACTATTACAAGAGGCAGAGACAATGGGGCCATAACTATAACCATAACGTTTTGTCTGTCCCTTCGTTGACTGCACGACCAATTCTTGGCTCTTTTACCCTATTTCAGACTCGTAAATCCAGTTTAGTCTTTAAGACGGAGGCGTAAAGACTAATTTGTGTTTTCTTGATAGTATAATATTTTGCAAAGGAATATTAGTCAGACTAAAATTTTAGCGTTATTATAGGGTTTTCGTTGATTGAAGCTGTTTGTGTGAATTTGGTGTTTGACAGGAAAATTAATAGGCGAACTAAATAATAGTTATGTTGTGAGTGTTGTGACTCTTGTAGGTAGGTGTTACCTAGTACCTATTTAACACTATGATTTGATTATTTGAAGCCAATTTTTGGCACAATAACCGAGGAACTATTATTGTGGTAAAACCAGCTAAGGGTGGGTTTTATTTTAATCAATATTCTGACAGATGTTACTTTCTCTCATACTTTTTTACTTACTACAGTTTTTGTACTAAGATTGCTGACACAAAAAGGGTGAAAATAAACACACGCTCATCATTCTGAAAATCTTATCTTACCCACAATTTTCACCGCAATATATTCTGAATGGAAAACAAAATGTACCACCGAAGCGTATTTTATATCTTTATTTTGATAGCATCTGTTTAGTACACTGGCGAATCAAAAGTAAGTAAATATAGCATTCTATGTGGTTGTAATAGATTCTATTTTGCATTAAAAAAGTACAGTTCCTTTTGATTTATACACAGAAGTACATTGTTACAAAATGCACCCATAAATTTCCCCTTATTAATCTCCTGTAGCAACTTGTAAAAACAATTCCGGATGAACTGGGGTAAATATAACGCGTGCGAAACAAATCCGGGGTAATCTACATCATCTTTCCCCAAAAGGGAGGAAAAAATGTTTTTTTTTTTTGTGTGTAAATATGCGCTGTGAATGAACAGATGTGTATTAATTGACGATACGATGTTTTCTTAAGTTGACGAAGGCGCTCTGAGGTTGCAGGATCCAATCCCAGAACGAGCAAATGTATGTGAATTTATTTTTCTATTCAGATATGTCTGTTTAACAGCCCTTATCCAGTTTACTACATATACAGTTTACAACATATACCAGGGATGGCGAACCTTTAAGTTTGAACGTGCCACTATTTAAAAAAAAATTTGAAGTAGTCATAGACACGTGCCATTAAATTAACACCTAATGCTATCAAGTGGCACCACTGGTGAGTGACACGACCTTACTCTACAGTGGCACTAACTGATGACGGCAAATACGATATAGCTCATAATCAAAACACATTATTTACTATTGAATTACTGAATTTGTGATTGGTGGCGTGCCCAAAATATTATGTCGCGTGCCATCATTGGCACGCGTGCCATTGGTTCGCCAACCCTGACTTATACAAATACCATTTATTTAACTTATGGCCGAAAACGACTATCAGAATCTTTGCCTGAAAAGATTATTCATTCGGTTTTAAAGAGAGAAAAGTTTTATCTATTTAAATACAGTTAAATATGCACATTGATAAGAAGACCTTAATTAATTTAATATGTTTTAAGGAACATAAAGTAAAGTATAAAACGCTTTTTTGAAAGAATAAATACTTACAATTTTGCGTTTTTTTTATAATGTGCGTACTTATTAATTATGTTTTGGTCTCAAGTTGTAATTAAAGTTTTGTAAAAATCTTTGGCTATAATCTAAATTTCTACAGTAACATTTTTTATCTTCAGTTATACTTATGAAAATTCGGTAGTTACCTACCTCTAAGCTAAATGAGCGTTATTCACGAATGAAATGGTCTTTCAAATCGTGCGTGGTGAAGCGACAGGGTTATGCCATTTGGTGGGGAGACCCTGATTAATTCGTGCTCCCAGACCGCTGCGGGCTGCGGTCTGCGGTCAGGGGACGCATCGCGAACTAAACGCGATTAATGATCTTCTAGGGTTGGCACTAAGGTTCGCGATTAATGACCATTATGACACATACTTGAAAACTTAAAACTCATTAAAAAAACTCATTAAAAAACTTGAATTCAAAAAGGTAAATAAGATCAGTCTGTAACAGACTAAAATTCAAGTGGGTGAAGCCTGAGCTGGTTAATCTGTATGAAATAAACATTGTTATTCAAGTCAGAATTTCATAGGGAATTCGAATTTCTTTTTGGTCAGAATACAGTAATTCAGCAGTAAAATCATTCTTTCATTTCAGTTCAATTGTCCATTCGTTCTCCAGCCTCTACTGTGAATAGTTTGATTTGGAATTAAAATATGTGTAAAGTTTTCTAGATTCGTGACACAGAAAAAGGGATAGCAGTCCATTATTCGTTTCACATAAACTTCTCGCCATCCCTGATGGCTGTAACACAATAATGCGAAAAGCTTGTGACCCTCAGGCTAGATCTGACCTTACAGAGAACCAATGGTTATTTATTATTTAAGTTAAGGCTTACTAAATATAAGTGTACTATAGCAAACAGGGCGTATAGGATAGATTGACTAGCTTTAAACGGAGAGTTAAGATTACGAGTTCAGAGTGAAAAAACAAATATAATTTTTTCGCGGAAAATTCAAAATTCTCTCTAAGATTTTTTTTGTAAATACCTTGTCTTTCGTAACGTTGTCTGTGTATCATAAAAAAAATTGTGTTGAGAATACTTACGTTCACGTTTGTGAGGATCGATTTGTGATGGATGAACGTAGTATGTTAATTCTTCTTGATAAAATAGGTTTTGACGAAACATTTCAATATCCTGGTGCCTCAGAACAAGAAGGTTCGACCCAAAATAATGGGAAAAAGGGTAAAGAAGAAGAAGAAAAATTTTAATGTTAAAGTTTTCCTAGTTTTTCCGACGCGAAGTCGCGAAGATACAAACAGCTTTCCCTAAGTATTATTATTCTATGTTAGACAGTCAGAGGTTTACTTTTAAAATGTTTGCCAACATCCTTACCATCCCGCTGTACGTGAAGAACACGTAACTATTAAAATTTATGTTAGCATACATCGAGCACATCAGACTATACATTTTTGATGCAAAATAGCATTTATTCCTACTACATTAGATGCTATTGTTTAGCGTTATTAGCTGCTGCATACTAGAACTGAATGCATCAAGATTTTATGGTCCATCCAAAACACTTCCCGGTTGAGAGCTCCATTATTTCTGTATACAGGTGTCTACATGGATGATGCAACGGTTACCACACTATTTTCTGAGCCTTACTAGGCACAAAATAGAGTTCAATTTCTGTGCCGAGATAGGGAGGTATCCAAGGTATTATTATTTTAAAGCACCTGTAGATTAGCATAAAATGTATGAAGTACACCCCACTCAGTAAAGTAGGGGTTTTATTTTGGCATCGACGAGAGTGGCCGTACGATGCCGTTTTTATGAGAGGTTATGGAAGTACAGGGATGTAGTTTAATAAAATAAGGGGCCCTCTAAAAATTTTACAGGAAAGCTTGGTTATGATAGCGATTTTGATATAATCACCATCTTTGAATTGACTAAGTAGTCAATTCTTCGGAAGCTTCTCTAGCGTAAGTACAAGTGCTCGCCAGAGTGAGATAAAGATTAAAAACCAAACAAAGTTGATAGTTAAGGATAAATCACAAAATCAACTTTATCTAAATTAAGCAAAATCGTAGAACATACATGGGGGTGATTTAGTACACCTTGATGTAAGGAATCTAAATTTTAGCTTTAAACGTCAACTCCCTAGTTACCCTGTATTTATTTTAACTTGTTAAATAAATAAAGTCGATAGAGATTTAAAGTTAGAATGTTTGGTTGTCATTAGTCTTTCCAAACTTGAACCAGACGGTTGTATAATTCTGAATTTCAAACAATTATCTTCTCAATCCGTTGCCACGTTGCGGGGAAAATAAATATTTGAATTAAAAATCAATTATATTCTACCTGAATACGTACCTGGCCTCTTGTAAATTTTAGACTCGCTGCCCTAAATTTGTAAGAGTAGAGTGAGGCTATTAGATATTGCTCTGAGCTAGCAAATTATAGCCTTAATACCAAGGCATTATAGTTTATTTGCTAAGTGTTGCGGCCCTACTCGCGCCTCGTCATATTCTAATAGCAAAATCTACTTCTAATGTAAATGTCACATAACTTTTGTCAGTCAATACTTTATATTGAGAACCATTGTATAAAATCACTTCTCTTTTGGATTCCGATCGAACAACATCAAAATTGTAACGTCTCAAGAATACAACGAAATAAGCAGTTTCCGAGTTTTATTTATAAAATTCCATCGCGTCTGCAAGGCGCGAACATTGGCGACCGTGACAGGACTGCAATTTCGGACAATTCTGGAAGAACAATCCAAGGACACCTGGAGTCAGCCGAGCAGTGACGCAGCAAAAGCTTCACCTCGCAGCCTGGATTTCAGATAAGTGCCCTGATTATTCCTTCCTTACATCATCCCAACACCATTAAACCACACCTAAACCTTTTTTATTCCCGAAATCCTATCCAATTTAGTAAAAACTTTCACTTGTGCAAATTGTGTCTACCCCATAATTTTTATTCATTGTTCAAAATATCATCAAATAATTGCAATTTCTCTTATTTTCAAGTAATTAAAGCCAAATCCTAATTGTAATAACGTATCGCGCCAGTAGTTTCCCGGCTTTTAGTATTGTTGCCGAATATTTCAGTTGTGCCAGCGGCCGACCTCAACGAGCCGGCTAACGGGACATCAGCTGATTCAACGCGTCAACACCGGCTTCCTAGCTGCCGTCGGGGCTGAGGGCGTGAGATACGTATTCTTTTTATTATAAATTTGTGTCTTTCTAACTGAGGCGCGGCTTTGTAATTTTGATTTGAACTACCTCGCATATTTTTTATCGTGTAAATTCTTTAAACATTCTACAATTTATTAACTAAACGCATTTCAATATCGCAATATACATTTCAAAATAATATTTTATTAGTAATTTGACATTTTAATACAAAATAATGACTGATCCAGCCACTTTATCATCGCATTTGGCATCGAGGCATTCGATGTCAAAGGATTTATTAGTAAAACGTAGTTCAATCAAAGGGCAAATTACTAGATTTAGAAATTACTTAAATAAAATTACAAAGCAGCCCTCGCTGACGACCATTGAGATTGCTGAGTTGTCACTTAAACTCAGCAAGTTCGAGGGTCAGTTAGCCAAATACGACGAGCTGCAAACTCAGATCGAATTAATAAATTCTGAAAATTTGGATTTTGAGATGGACGAGCGTGAACGCATTGAGCAAGACTTCATTTTGTGCATAGCTATGGCAAAGAGTTTCTTAGATGTTCAAAATGAATCGAAGTTAATAAGTCAAGACAAAAAACGCCGCGAATCTTTATTTTTAGAGGCTCAATCTTTTGACGCAGATTCTAGTGTTCGCCTACCTCAAATCCAAATAGCCAAATTTGACGGATCATATTTCCGCTGGTTAGAGTTCCGCGACACTTTCACTAATTTAATTAACAACAATGAACGCTTGTCATCTATTCAAAAGTTTCACTATTTGATTTCCTATTTAGAGGGAGATGCAGCTCGTGTTATTTCAAATATTGAGGTGTCTTCTGCCAATTATAATGATGCTTGGCAATTAATTTACCAGCGTTATAATGACAAAAGACTACTCATTAATCATCATCTTAAATCATTGTATAATTTGCAACAGTCGACACGCGAAACTGAAAGTTCCCTACGATTTGTAGTAGATCATGTCACCAAAAACTTGCGTGCCCTAGCCAACCTAGGTCAGCCCACAGAGCACTGGGACACATTAATTATATTTTTCATTTGCTCTAAACTTCATAACCATACTCTCATAAAGTGGGAAGAACAACGTAGCAATTTAGGAGATGTTCCCACCTTAGAACATTTTAAGCAGTTTTTAATTGACCGGGCACACATATTAGAATCTACTAGTCGTAATCAATATAATAATAATTCTAACAACACTAATAATTACGTAAAATCAAATCAAAATTCAAATTTTAATAGCAACAAATCATCATTTCAAACAAATTCACATAGTGCAACTTTAAATTCCAACAATAATAATTCACACGTCTGTATTATTTGCAACAAAAACCATAAAATATTCGACTGTTCAATTTTTAAATCAAAATCAATACAGGATAGGTTAGTAGACGTTTCTAAATATAAATTATGTTCCAACTGTTTACGTCAAGGACACCCGGCCCGCGAGTGTCGTATGGGTCCATGTAGGCATTGTAACGAGCGACATAATACACTACTGCATTCAGTTGATGCCACTAAAGCCAACAATGCTCAAATGCAACCATCGGAATCCATTGTCAACTTCTCTAAAGAAGAAAATACACATGTCATTTTGACTACTGCCCTAATAGAAGTCGCGAATCCAATAACTAAAAAGGCAACTTTAGTTCGAGCCTTATTGGATTCAGGCAGTCAGTCATCTTTCATTACAAAATCATTGCAACAAAAACTATCATTAAATTCTAATACAACTTCCATCAATGTCATTGGAATTGGAAACAACTCAAGCTCAGTCAATAAAAGCTGTGTTATTCAACTAAAATCCACTCGTCATAATTACCAAACAAATCTAAATTGCTTTGTTCTTGACGAGCTCACAGGAGTTCTTCCAAAGTCTCCAATTAATTTAAACCAATTAAAATTACCCAAAAATATTAAATTAGCTGACCCTGATTTTAATCAGCCAGGCCCTATCGATCTTTTAATAGGCGCAGATCTATTTTGGGATGTTCTAATATGTCAACAAAAATCATTAGGAAAAAATAAACCGAAACTTCAAAACTCTAAGTTTGGCTGGTTAATTGGCGGTTCTATCAATTTATGCATAGGCAATCAACTACAGTGCAATCAATCTATAATCTATAAAAATAATTCAATTATTAATTTATCATGTTCTTTATCAAAATTCAATTAAATTAAATAAATAAATCACATTAACTATCTAATTTTACATTTGAGAGCATTCGTAATATTGTGCATGCTAGCTCGCACATTCTCCTAGTGGCAGTGAGATAACGATCTGGCCAACAAAAGGCAGACTTGTCTCCCGGAGCACTGTGCGCCAGTGCGTTCGGTGCCGACGCGTGCAAGGTACAACATTCATATCTAAAGTGAGTGTTGCAAATCGTAGGGGACGCGATGCTCGCTTGTCGAAATGTTGCTTATGTTTATTCATATTTATTTTAGATACAAGTGTATTCATTTAGCAGCTACATACATATAATTGATTTAACTTCATCATCAACAGCTCTTTACAGTCCACTGCTGGACTATGAGCCTCTTCCACTATAGTGGAGGGTTTTGCCATAATCTCCACGCTAGGCAGGCGGGTTGGAGATCGCAGTTTAAAAGATTGATGTTTTTCAGAGAGCGCTGCTGCCCATTCTCTGTTTGATGTGTAGTCCCTAAGTCGCCTCTTACGACACCCGCGGGAAGAGTAGGGGTTGGTGACAAATGTATTCTACTCTGCCGTCACCACACGGCTTGAGAATTATTGGGGGAGGCCTATGTTCAGCAGTGGACGTCCTATAGCTGAAATGATGATGATGATGAATAATGCAATTGATTTTTTTCAAGTTATTTGAGATGAAACTCCTAACGCTAGAAATTTTTAATAATTAGCTTGCTTCTTCTTCTTTTCGTGTCGACAACAAACCTACACAGTGTCAGCCCAAAACTCCGCCACAAGAGTGGCGTTGTCAGTAGCACTCATCAAATCCTCCTGAGTGCAGTTGCTTGGGCACTCAGGGCATGACATCAGGTGCCTCATCGACTATTAGCTTGCTGTAAATAGTTGAAACCCTGTTTTTTCAGAAACCAGTCATCTTTCTATCACGATTTATAGATTTGATTATTTTATAAGATTTTAAACTTTCAGAGAAACACAGATCTCATTTTTATGAGTTACATTATGTATTCACAGCTTAACGTTTCGGCTGCTATGCTGCAGCCGTGGTTACAAGCAGTCTGCTTCTTTCTCTATTGTAGTTGATTATTTAATTTTTTTTTTATGTGACAAAGAGTCAAACGAGCAGACGGATCACGGATCACCTGATGGTAAGTGATTACCATATTGCTTTCTACCTATATTCGTATTACCAATCACCAAACCCAAAATTCTCGTCACTCAGTAAATCACGAACCGTGTCGCTTCCCGACTCAACTTTTAAGATACAGCTTAGAAGGGGTACCCAAACTAAGTTACAACTTGTAACTTGTGATAAGTTACTGAACCCCGTCAAACATGGATATGCACTCTGCCCCGGGGCGACTTGACTAAAACTAATATAACTAACTTAGTTGGAATGTAATAAGGAATTGAGTGGTATATTGTACGGATTGCGTTTGTAGTTGTACAATAAAACTGATAGTTACTATGGATATTTGTTACAGTTTCGTGCAGTATTGTAAATTAAAAAAAAATATCCCGTGATAAAGTCGCTATTTTTTGGGTTGATATTCAGTAAAACGTGGTACGTAAATAAAAACAAATAAAATGTAATATCGTCTTTATTTCGATTAAATTAAATTAAATAAATCATTGAAGGAAACCTCAAAGTATTTCATATTATGAAATAAAATAATGTTAGCATGACCTAGGTACATTTCGGCCGATTCGAAAACTTAATAACACCTATATGATTATAATATTATTTATATGACATACCAGCTTTCCGCCCGCGGCTTCGCCCGCGTGGAATTTTGTCTGTCACAGAAAACCTTTATCGCGCGCGTCCCTGTTTCAAAAACCGGGATAAAAACTATCCTATGTCCTTTCCTGACACTCAAACTATCTCCATGCCAAAATCAAAATCGGTTCAGTGGTTTAGACGTGAAAGCAAGACAGACAGACAGACAGAGTTACTTTCGCATTTATAATATTAGTATAGATTTTATATTATAATGTATACAGGGTGTTAGGTAAATGGGTATATGAGCCGACACTATCCCATGTTAACATGGTCATATAAATGGTATGGTGAAGTCAGAAATTTGATATCATCATTTTATTTTTTTTAATTTTCATACAATATAAATTTTATAAAATCCGATTTGTATGAAAATTAAAATAATTAAAATGAAGATATCAAATTTCTGACTTCACCATACCATTTATATGCCCATGTTAACATGGGCTAGTGTCGGCTCATATACCCATTTACCTAACACCCTGTATATGTATGATATTTTATGTATCCCACATAAAAAGATTTTTCGCACTCGAGGCCTCATGAAATCCATAAAACGAGATTATTTTTAATGAAAATGAAAAAGAAAGATGAAGTATTGTCCCAGTTCCAAAAGCTTTCATGCATGCTTTCCTTGACTTAAGGAGCGACCACACTGGATGCTTTAAAATAAATTCTTCTTTCATTTATGTTTTAGATAGAGGTTGCTATAATATTATAATTGGCTGGTCAACAGTGTTGGTTTTTTCTATTTTTGTTAAACTTGAACCATCAAAACACGCCTATCCTATAGATTTTTTATATTAAAGGCAAGCTAAACAGATTGAATGCAGTCACTATCAGAGCTGCAAAACATTTATTTACGTTTTTTTCATTTCTTTAACAAATTTTATTACTTGCTTTTGACAATTAAATTAGGTTTGTAGGTTAATTGTTCCTTTAGCTGTGCCATGAAAAAATATATTTATTAAATTGTGCCAAATGGGTAATTGGGTAATTGACGTTTGTAAAACTTGCGACATGGCCCTGCGGTCTGTGGTGGCGATATGCAGACGCGTGCAGTGAGTCATTTTTCCATTCTGACTGCACCCTAACCGGAGGCTCGCCTAAGGCGTCCCGGTAATTATTCAGGAGTCCCGGCGCATCTGCGCTCTCCCACTGGATCTCCTTTTTATTGTCTTAAAATGTTCTAAAGCACCCCGTATATTAATAGCACGTCGCATTTCGTATGGAAAAATATTTTATAGATGTAATCTCACGGCCTTAATTCAAATGAAAAATGGGAAAATTGACATTCGGGGTGGCAGATATTTACTTTTGTGTATCGTATTTCATTATACTTCTATTTTTGGATTTGAACTTAATAAATGGGAATTTGTAAAATATTTTGTTACTTGTTCTTTTTTACATTTGCCATTATCTGGTCTTGATGTACGAGTTATCATTTGTTGTTGTTTCAGCCAAATGACGTCCACTGCTGGACAAAGGCCTCCCCCACCAAGGATTTCCACAACGATCGGTCCAGTGCAGCGCCGGGCATCCAGGCCCCTCCTGCCTCCCCCTCTCTTCACCAGATCGTCAGTCCACCTAGTGGTGTCTACATAATGTGCTTCTAATATGATTTAACCGCCTCTGTTGTCTAGTGGTAAGAAGAAGACCACCTGCTTCAGACGCAGAGGTCCCGGGTTCGATTCCCAGTGGGGGCAGATTTATCTGTTCGGTTTGGTTAGTGGTAGGGCTTGTTCTAAGTCCGCCTGGCTAGTTACCAACATCTTACATTAGTCTGTCGCCATAACAACAATGTTAACAGCATTGTTGTGTTCCGGCAGTTAGAGGTAAGATAGCCAGTTCCTCCGTGGTTGAGGATTCCGGGTGAAGCTCGCTTCCACCTCCGGCCTGATCGTCACTTACCATCAGATGAGATGTAGGCCAAGAGCTTCCTCGTTGTGGATAAAAAAAAAATACGTTATTACTTTGCCATGCACCTTTTTAAAGACTCCTTAACTTGTTATTTAATACAATTTGACTATATCTATAACATATTTTTTCATTCACAATCTCCAATAGCTGGCACGGCTGTACCGCTCACAAAACCGATGGAATTACAACCAAACGGAACCAATACCGGGAATTCAAATACCGCGGTTTATTGGAAAAAAGACGCCCAATCCGTTCGCGGTTATATCGGAAACATGTTTTGTGAAAAAACCGTAACACTTTTAATAAAACCGTTTACGGTCGCGTCTAGACTGCGTTATTTATTCAGTACGCATGTGGTGTAAGTTGGTATTGGCCGATTCGTTGGGCAAAGCCAGCTGTGAGGGGACGACATTTACTTACACACTAAGACTGCCGGCTTGGTGTCGGAGGCTTTATTTCAAAAGAATCATGTCGACGACTTATTTTTCTATGACTTTTGACAATATTTAAAAGTCGATGATATACGTCGGTGAGTTTGGTGTTTAAACTGCATTATAAAATGCATCTTTTTCTGCTAGTCATTTGTTTTTTTACGATTTTGTGAAGATAAAAATAAATAGCGTTGTTTTGTTTAAGAAATAGGTTAGCGAGGTCCCTAAACTTTTTGCTCTCATGAAATATTTGCTACGTTTTACGGTTTAGTCCTCATGTGCCTTTTACGAGTAACATCTGATTTCAATTGGAAAATCAATTAGATAGAGATTCAGAAATAGAGGCGTTGTTATGTAGTCTTGGGTAAAGAAAATAGGTTGAGTCGATCTGAACATTACAATTAGGAAGAGATTAATACGCGTAGTAAGCGTGTTTTTGTCTCTACGCTTCGCAAAAAGCGATCGTTTGCTCTATCGATGGCTCCTACGTATACTGGCGTAAGTGAAAAAAGTAAATTTTACAGGAGAGCCATTTTAGTGGCCAGAACCATATTTTTGGGTCATATCTTCTGACCTACTAAAACGAATTTAATGAAATTTCACATTTAGCCTTAACATGTAATGCTTTTGCTACTGCTGTTATCAATTTTTATATTTTTGTTATATATTTTGAGATTTTACGCATTGCCCTTTTACGTCGTCACATTTCTATAATTTCATGTATATTGTTCAACGTAAAGAGACTTAAATGACAACGTAAATATAAAATTTTAAGCGATTACTCTCTTTATTTATGCATGTAATTATTTTAATTGTTATCATGTGCTATATCAATAATAAATCAGTTAGAAAAAGTTGTTTAATGTATCGTTATTACGTTTTAACGCAAATACGCCCATATACTGTGCTCGAGATTTAGTTAGGTCTTTAAACATAATGTGTCATATTTTTAAAAAATATAAATAACTTGAAAAAATCGAACTGTCTAAGGCGGGAATTGAACCCACGATGCCTTAGGCAGTTCGATTTTTTCAAGTTATTTATAATTTTCAAATTAGATTGAGATGCGACTCTTAACGCTAAAAATTAAATAACTATATAATGTGTCATAATTTATAAATAAAACAATTTGCTAAATATTTTCATGGCTTTATTTAAGATTTGGATTATAAAAAATATATATTTATGTAAGCAACTACTCGTATAGATTGACGAATCGTATGATTGGGCTTTATACGTGGCGTAGTTTTGCACATACGCCTATTTGCCTAAAATTTTATTTTGTATCTAATGGAAAAAAAATTTTTTTTTCTTACTGACGTTATAGATTAGAGCAAAATGAAATCATTGCTTAAATAATTGGAAAAAGGCGTAAGCGGCAGTTTCGCCCTTATACGTAGGAGCCATCGCTATCTAGAGTCATTAGTTCTATTGTTTCGCAAAATGGCCGCCGAACGTCATTACACGTCGAATGAGCTCCCAAAATAGTGCTGACAGGTCGTCTGCAATGACGGAGGCCTATTTTTATAACGGTTTCCAAAATTTAATATTCTACATTACAAGTATACTCCAACGATTTTGAAACGTAACGGAAAAATCTAAAATTAACAACCCAGTAGGTATTTATTTATACACTCAACATCAAATAAACCGCACCTTCCGCGACGCGAACTTTAAAGATTTTCTTCTGACACAATTATGGTACCCCAACAATATTGGTGTTATTTGAAAGCCCAATAAATATCCTTAAAGAAAAATACATTTTATTTCTAAATAAATGATTAACATATACCATAAATGTGACTTGAAAATAGACCTCATTTTGGGCTCACCTCTGGGATCAATTAGACCAATTTTTATGGTTATAAAACCAAATAAAGATCTCACGTGTCCTCTTTAACAGATGAATAGCGATTAATCCCAACTTAACAGTTTTATAGTCATAAAAAATGGCTATAGCGTAACTACCTATTTTTTGATGAAGTGTCTCTGGCTCCTTGTAAAGACACATTTTTGTGGTAAAAACCTTTCCTTTAAAATGAAATGAAGTTTAGAACTAGGCTTTCAAATGGTACCAATGTTGGTGGGAAGTGGGGATGCATACGTTTGAAAGTGCTTGTCGCGGGAGGTGCGATTTATTTGATGCCGAGTAGTAGCACCCTCCTGTAAATATCATAGCGGTTCAGTTCATCTATAGCTTTTGCCAGCGGCAACGCCCGCGTTTAGTTCAGACTAGCTTTAGGTCGCGGCTTCACCCGCGTAAAATTTAGTGTCACAGATCGGCATAAATTACAGCCTATATGTTAATCTGGGTTATAAATAATAATACTATAAAGTTTTATCCGTTCAGTAGTTTTTGCGTGAAAGTGAATATCAAACATCCATCTATGCTCACAATCTTGTACATTTAAAATCTGTAGGATTATAAAGTGACAATAACAATTTAATAAAGCACTAAGGTACCTAGGTACTTCATAATTATTTACACTGTGTTTCGGATGACTTTATTTTCTTTTATACAAAGTAGGTACGTTTAGGCATTTAAGTTTATTATTTATCGATGATCATAAACATAACAATCTCTTGTCTATTTTCAGGTAAGCTGAATATTATGAACATCTCAGGATATTAAAGCAGTAAGGTATGTAACTTACTAGAAAAAAAAAAACTTTTAAATTTTATTAAACAGTGTTAACTTTCGTTACTAGATTTAATGACAACCTCCTTACAACGTCAAAATTGCTTGGCTTTTTTGGTTTACCTTGTTTTATGATGCAAACAAGTGCGTCACGGCGCGTCAACATGGCGTCAGCTTACCAATGAGAGGCTGGACAATTTCACCGGCTCCTGATAAAGTCTCTGATAGCAATTTTAATTTATCTGTAACATAAAACTGATTTATTTCGCAGCTCCTAAATAGTCCCTGTTTAACAGCCATTATTTTGTCTCAAGCTACTTAATACGTCACAATTCGGTAACGGCGCGCGCGCACGGGGACTTTTGTCACTGTGACAGTAATGTCTTCTTCTTCTTCTTTTTTGATGATGTTGGCAATACACGTCGAGGTCGACTTGATTTGTGCCATTTTCAAGTATTTATGTGATACGGATACGAGTTACAAAATGAGATCAAGTAATGATATAATGAAGGATGATAGATGATACCCCTTCCCACCCTTTGAGACTCAGTAAAGTTGTGGTGCTTTACTGAGACCTCCTATGGACAACTTGAGAAAACCAGAAGAATCACGATGCACTGTTTTGCTTCACTCGCCCACACTCATGCACGTTCACGAACACTTAATGGTTAATAATCCACCATTATTACACATTAATAGTCGCCCAAACACGAATTTGAGGAAATTAAACAAAACCGCTAGCATGACGCTTCAGATTCCCGCCAAGAAGTCCCGACAGTAATGTCCCTCTTTTTCTCTTCATAGTGAAGACTATAAAACATTTTTTTAAATATTTCGGACAAACAATTTGAACTAATCTTGAAAATTAGCATGCAAAATTCTCAGTAGCGTGTCCTACCTGGAACAGATCCCACGAAATGAAATTGTCCTCAACCTTCTCGACATAGAGATATTAATGAGCACCGAACAATGGCGGCTGATTGCTGCACCCGTTTCGATGCGGTTGCGCCCGACCGCAGACGCGCTAGAATATTCAGTGAGCTTGGGACTGATCAATTTATCACATTGAATTTTGTTCCTAGTTAAGTATGAGGTAATAATATTTATTTATTTATTAATAAAGGTACACCAACAGCAACCATTTAGGACATTCATAGTATACATTACATTACATATATTATTGAAAAAAAAAAAACATAATAATAGTTATTATTGCATTAAGTTTTAACTTGTACTTAATGAGAGATACGAGACCAGTTCGGTAAAGAAACAAAATATAAATAAAATATTAAACTTTTATCGTTACCATTTTAATTAATTAAATAAATAAATAAATCTTTATTTAAGCAAGAAGGATTTACAAAAAACGGATTTACAGTCTTACGCTAATTACATGCTATGGTGGATGAATTTAATACATTTAGTTTTTGACAGAAACATTTTCATATTACTCATGTGCAGAAAGATTTACATACAAGTTCTCTGTTTTCTTCTACTAAATGTTTATTGATTAATATAATTTTAATTTTATATTTTCTCCTACATAATCAGCTAGAAACAACAAAAAAAAGTATTTTTTTTAATTAAAAATACACTTTTGTGTTATCTAAGATTTATAGATTCCGAATTTTAGTTTAGTGTCAACAATCAATTCAAGAAATGTAAAAAAAAAATGAATTACTATTTACTGTTCTTTGTACTTAGGCTGCAGGTACTAGTCTATAGTCCGATTTTTAATTCGACGGAATTCTGACAGCTGTCATTTTTTGACAATTCAGATGTAATAAGCCTTTTTGCTTTGAATTATTAATAAATATTAAGAAATGAAATTTCATCAAGTACAACTTACAAGAATGAACTATTGTTTGTTGTGTCAATTCAATGTACACTAATTATTATGTACATTTTAGAGTTTAAATAGAAAAAAACGTGTTTTTAACACAGTAAAACAACATATTATCATTTACGAAAATATGTATTGATCATCAATCATCATTATCGTCGTCATAATCAACTTGGATTATAAAATTGGCATCTTGTTAAATTGGTTATTTTATGAACCTAAGATTTTATTAACAAAAGGATTTTCATAAAAAAGGTTTGTAACCCATGGATTATTGGCCAGGGAGTCCAGTAATAGAAAAATAATTTCCCAATTTTTTTTTGTAACTTCAAAAATATGGTAATAAAAATTCAAATAACCATTTTGAAATGACCAGTACATTTTTAAGCCTTAGTTTTTCAAGTGAAACCTTAAATTCAAGAAAGGATTATTTTTTAATTTGTGAAAATGCTCTCCATTCATAATGGGAATGTTTCAATGTTGACAACACTTCTGAAATGTCAAAATTCCGTCGAATTAAAAATCAGAGTTTAGGTAGCGTTCACTTTTTACACATTAAATCATTTCAAAAGTCTTTTATGTCTGTACAGTAAAACCCATTAAAAAAAAACTGTAAACAAAATCTAAACTGCACTCAGGTCGTTAAACGCGAAACTTTTTTAATCTCCGAAGGCGGCGTAAAACCATAACCCCCTATTGTTATCCAACCCCGTTTACTCGAGTGTCGCAAAGTTTTGTAAAAAACATAAACGCCCTTTTTTCATTTTTAAATCGTTTTCACATCTGATTGAAACTTGGAAATTCCTTTTTAAGTCTACATCTAAATATATAAAACTCAAAGTGACTGACTGACTGACATAGTGATCTATCAACGCACAGCCCAAACCACTGGACGGATCGGGCTGAAAGGCATGCAGGTAGATGTTATGACGTAGGCATTCGCTAAGAAAGGATTTTACAAAACTCCACCCCTAAGCGGGTGAAACGGGATCCACGCGTACGAAGTCGCGGGCGGCCGCTAGTATATAAATATACTAGGAGACCACGGGTGATGCTCGCTTCCACCTTCGGCCTGATCATCACTTACCATCAGGGGAGATACAGGCCAATAGCTTCCACAGCATAGCGTAGGACGCCTCCCCCACCCACAAGGTTGGACCGACGACAACATAAAAGTAGCAGGAAAGCGCTGAATGCAGGCCGCCACCAACCGACCATTGTGGAAATCATTGGGCATTGGCCTATGTACAGCAGTGGACACGTCCTATGGCTGAAATAAATGATGATGATTTTTATAGAAAAAGTTGGTGGTTGCCAGTTTTTTTAAAGAGAGTTCTAACCCAGAAGTAGAGCATCATTAAGTCTACCCGAATCACCCCTATGTATAGTAGTGATTCGTGTAGCCCTACTGCCCTAGTAGGTAATGCTCTACCACTGGGTTTGGACTTGACTTGACTTACTTTGGGACACCCTGTATTTTTAAATAAAAATTATTTACAGCGCTATCTAATCTCGAACAAAGCAATATTCGTACACTTAAATTGTCTTATTTATGCTCTTTTCTTATTGCTAGCAGGACAAAATAATTTCCACAGGTTGAGTTTTTTATGTTTGATTTGTAAATATACATAACTATTCTATACCTAAATTCTTTAGAAATTTCCTTATATGTAAACAAACACTTCTGCACACAATTACACCATAATCACTTACGTGTTCATAATATCATACACATTATTTCACAAGCCCATGAAACCAACTTTATTCTCACGATTATACAAGTTTGGAATCAATCTTTAAACAAATTATTTTAGCAAAATATGTGGACGATGAAAATTTGTGAGACTTGTCAAATTGACTTGAAGTTTAAAATTATTTGTTATCTCCATGTTGTCTCTGACACATCAGTGTTGTAACCTGTAAGTCATAGACAATAGTCGGTAAATTTAATCGATTTTATTTCAATTATTCAATCATTTTTATTACTGATTGCATTTAAATAGATTTCAATAGGGTCTTAATCAACAATGTATTTTTTCTTCATTGAATGTACTACTAATTGTTTAATGCATTGCTTTATAAAGTATTATAAATTCTTTCTATAGGTACGTAAGTACTACAATAATTTCAATCCGCGATTAACGAGAGGTTTTGTCGCCTCACTAGGGCACAGATTAAAAATGTTTTAATGTCAGTTGGCCATATTTGTTTACATATAGGGAAATTTCTAAAGAATCCGACTTTATAGTAGGTATTCCAATTTCTAAAAAATGGCGATAATAATTGCTTTTCGATCCAAATACAAGAAGGCGTTACGTTCTTTATCTAAAATTAAGCTTACATCAAAGAAATACGCGCTACGAATTCTTCCGATTACTCGCTCCAATTCGATTCAGGGCTGTAAAGAAAAAAATGTGCTGAGGAATCTCGTAATGAAAGATAAAGAGCCCATAAGTGGCTCAATCAAATTGCATTACAAGCGCCCCTAGTGGTGGTAAATTGAATTAAGCTCGGACGCTTTGTGAGAAGAGTGAGAACGCTTTCGGACGCGCTTTTACTCGTAGTAAGTAGTAATCAGAAGGCTTTTGGTTAGGTGTCTTCGTTTATTAAGTTATTGTTGCGGTCTTTTTTGTGAGCTTTTCCACCTAATAATTGTTAAGTTGGAACCAATTATGCCTAGATATTTTTTTATCATCAAATACTTCGTGACACCCAAAGTAGCTAAAAAATTCGCAACACGTCTTTGTTACGATAGGAATAATACCTAATGTTGTGTTGTCTACTTTTACCCTATAGAAGTATATCATTCCAACTTATCATATTATACGAGTAATTACCTCTTACTACTTACAACTAATTATTTTTATGGACAAAGGTACCTACTTGTCATTGCGGCAAAAAAAGGTTTCTAGAATGTGTCAGTTAGCTGCAGTAACCTCTAGCAGTTAAAGCACATGTACCTTTATGTAAATAGATTTTGTATTTATTCTCGTAGTGTTGCCATTCTGCCTTCGCTGTGCTTTGTTATACTGCGCAGAACACGTGTGCAAAACCAGGGGTGCCTCTTGATAAATAATGTATAGGCTTACTCGCAGGGTTGCCCCAATCATAACTCGGTTACTGAAGTCCAAACAAGACCCTTGGCTTTGTGCCTGACTCCTCAAATATTTGGTTTGGACTCAAAAGTCTCAAAATAAAACGTTTGAACGAAAGGCCAAAATAAATAATTTCCAGATAAATATACGCTTTATGAATTAAATAACTTACTTTTTTTAAATAAAAAAGAAAATGAAAAAAAAAAAAAAACAAGAACAGTTAAAAAATCATCATATTATTCCGTTTATAAATACAAACAAAATTCTTGTTCTCGTCTCCTTATTTTTAGCTAAAAATCTGAATTCAGTAACGCTAGCCATATTACCCGAACTCTCAAGTACATAATATGTAGTTATTTTATCACATTCGAGTTTAAAAACCATTTTCCCTTTTTAATAGAACCGATACCTTCTCGCACTTAATAAACCACGTGGGCCGATGCCAAAATATTCTGCAGTATATTTTCCCACTAACTCACTGGTCGTAAATATCAAATATGGTTAACACTCGTGGTCTTTGAGTAATGGCTCAATATCACCGACATAACACCTGCAGGCTTAGACAAAGGTCTCACAGTCAAAAGTTTTCGCTACGCGACACGCTAAGTTCGCGTATGTAAGACCACGATTATGAAATAAAGATCGCTAATAGAATTATTGTTAAAATAAGACGTTCTCAACTAGTTTATGGATATCATAGTCCAGAATAATATAACCGACGATATAAAAATGTTAAAATTGATTTAAAGTAAGATTTTAATAACAATAAAACACATCATCTTTTTAATCAATTTATTTGCAAACAAAACACTAGAATTATTATTTTTAATTAACAGCTTGTACATACGTAGGTAGTACATAAAAGAGCTAATATTATATACCTATAATTATAAAATCTTACATAAATTAAAGTTTGTTACATAAACATCAAAGAAAATCAAAAAGTAGACCCAAAATATAAATAACTAATTAAAAGTGAATGAAAATGAAAATACTTTTATTAAATAAACACTTTTCAATTACTAAATATTATGTCTCGCTCTCGTAGAAGTGATTAATTGTGATTTTGCTTAAAAATAAGAATCGAAAGACAAAAAAAGTGTGAATGAATTATGACTTGATCGCGCGAAAGCATAGAAGTGGGAAGAGACGAGAGATATAAGTGTCATGTAATCTAACGTTTATAATTCACGCTAGCTACCGTAATGATAGAAAGTCAACAATGCGACTTGTAGGGACACCTTTCTGCAATTGATTCGTTATTGCCAAGTGTCACGCATTGTGTGCAGATTTCGGTGGACGTTTTGGTGCCTTTGGCAATTCGATGTAGTGGCATTTGTTCCGTATTTCCATATTCTTTCTCTTTTTGTGTAATCGGCAAATGTAAAGTTAAATTAGTAACTCTGTGTTATAAAATGCTGTTTGTTTTCCAAACAATTAAATAAATAAATAAATATATTGCTATTAGGGCGAAGGACTTCAAAGTTGAGAATTGACTCCAACACAAAACGGAACGCAGATAGCAGATGATTAAACGATCGATTTTCTTCTAAGCTGATGTTGGTCAGCGAGTGTATGGTAATTTATTTTTTTATAATACACTCAATAACACATTTCAAGTGCGTCTACGTTATGTTTATGATTGGGCGTGTATTAGCCGGCTAAATAGAATGTTTTAGTTACTTAAAAAATTATCACTATGCTTTTTATTTGATGTGATATCTCCATAAATGCCTCCTAAAATTAAGCCTCGAATGTTTAGTAGGTACTCGTTACCTACCTATTCAATATTTTGTTCTCTTTGTAAATTTTTATTATAATAATAGACTTCAATATGTTCTTCATCGGTATCATCGCTGTTTAATACATTATTAAACTCATCTAAATTTCTTTTGTGCGATTCATCATTGATATGGATAATATCGTGAAAGTCTTCTATAGCGATGTTACAAACGTTACAAAACAAAGAGTTGTCAAATAATTCAATTTCATTATTAAACAAAAGAGCCTTATGATTATTAAGATGGTGCATATGAGTAAAGTGTAAATTTATAATCCCTAGACCTTTAAAGATTTTTTTTCCATCATTGCATATTACACACACAGGATTTTTTGGTGTTCTGCTTCTCTCGTATAGTATTCCAGTCTTTTATTTTCATATTCAATTAATTCTTGGATGTGTGTTGTATGAGATTCACTTAAAACATGTTCGTGTATAAACCCTTCGTAAAAATGTATGTTACACCAACCGCAGTGAAGATAACCATAATTTTCATAGAAATGGGAGGCAGTTATTTTGTTTCGTGTTAAGAAAAAATGACGCTCAGTTGAGTGTAAATTGCCTTTAAAATGTCTCGAATCATGTCCTGGTTTATTTGAAACAGTTATTCTACATAGTTTACAGTAGATTATATTTGGGCCCTTTTTTACTAAATCAATGTCCATCAAAGGATCTGGAGGCTCCTCGGTTTGATGGTTACTTTTATTTTTTTTTGATCGTTTCTTTTTTTTACTGTGTATGGCTTTATTAACCTTTTTTTTACGGTTCTTATTAGACATTTTGCGTTCAGAATCAAAATAGTATTTATCTGAACAACTGGTATTGCCAGAAATACTATCATTTAATACTTCTGGCAATACCATATCTATACCAGTTACATTTTCACCATCCTCATCCCATCTTAATTTTGGAATATTAACAATGGCTTTAGAACTTTGAATATTTTTTTCTAAATTATCCTCTGCGTTTTCGTCTTTATAAAATTTCGAAATATTATTAATTATCATGTCTTTACCATCTACACTTTCACCATCTTCATCCCATCCTATGATTGGGGAATTAATACTGGCTTTAGAACTTTGTATATCTGCTTCTAAATTATTATCTACCTTTTCGTTTTTATAAAGTTTAGCAAAAGTTTTTCTAATATTGTCATTACACAAACGGTTGACGACTTTTTCATAGTCATCATTTTTCTTTGTTACTGCAGCGGGTTCTATTGATTGTTTATTAGAATTGATATGTAATAATTCGCACTTTGGTGTCACATGGTGGATATTGCAGACAATACATTTTAAGCGGTCGCCGAAAAGATTATGAAATAGGAAGATATGTTCGGAGGATTTTATATGTGTTTCAATCATTTTTGGGTTATCCTCTATTTCAATACAGCAAATTTTGCAGTCGAATTTTGATGATTTTTCAGACTTTTGCAATAATTGGTCGTGTACTATACGGTTCTCACTTATTGTTTTTTCTACTTTTAATTTCAGCAAATGGTCATGTTTATTACAATCATTATTATCAACAATATTTACCTTTTTATCGTTGTTTGGTGATTGTACTTCTATAATACATTCGCTATTATTAAAAGTATTACTGTTTGTTTGAGTGTCTGCTTCCGAGATACTAGGTTTTATATATTTATCGTACGTGATTCCATTATTAAGTGGTTCTGTTGTTTTATATTTCCTATCAGAAATAGTTCGCTCAGATTCTGTGCTAAGTAGTGTCACCAGTTTTGTTATGGTATTTTTTAATTCGTTGAGGAATTTTTCGTTGAAGTTGGAGGAACTAACGTACAATTTAAAAAGATTTTCCATCAGCACATCTTTTGTTTTCGATTGGTTGTGGTTTCTTGATGCTTTGTGATCGTTATTCTCAACTATTACAGAGCAGTTGGCACAAAAGTCTGTGATATTCGTACTTTCCTTGCAATGCGATAAATCGCTGTTTCTTACGGTAATATGGTTGTTCAGCCTTTTTAGTGATTCTTGACATATCGATACATACATACTATGTTTCCAACTTTCATTATGCTCTTCAATATGTGATGCTGGTATATCCAATTCACAAATGTAGCAGTGCCAATAATTTGTATCTGAAAATAGAACAGTTAAAAGTTATGAAGGTTTGTTTGAAAAAACAAAAATAAATATTATTTTATTTAGAAAGAAAATTATTGGATAAACATGTCAACTGCTAAATAAGGACATAATTACTGTATCTAAAAAGTCATAATAATTCGCTTAAAGTCGCAGGTTAACTCGCAGAAAAAATATGCATGTCCTACTTAGTGCGTAATTTATAAATTTTCTTGACACTTTTTTTATAAAACTGAATACTTAATTGTCCTAAAAAATATTTGTTACAGAACTTCGCATTTAGAAAAGTATAATCACTTACTTTGAACTGTGGAGCCCATTGTTGTTCACGTTAAAATAATATCACTAAAATTGCAAGTACGAGTAAGTACGTACAAGTGAATTCTTGTGTAGTTTATTTCATCGAATATCACTGAAAAATAGCAGATTCAAGCATTTATAGCTGGTTATCTAAGTGTTTTATTAATCTGGTACAGTTCGATACATGTTCTGAAAATTATTTTTTAGTAGGTACATATACGTCTTTTTTATTGAAATAATAACATATGAGCTAAAATTTATGACAAACCAAATTTGACGCCGCGGGCAAAAGCTAGTAATACATAATCATAAATATGGCCATGTTTTTGATGAGCTCTAACTCTTTTAAAGACACAAAGAAAAGGCTAGATGACAATATTTTAATTATTAATTTGTCCGTTATTTAACAAACATTTCATATGCCTAGTTCATCAGACGGATTCTAACGGTGAAAGAAAGAATTTTGCAAATTGCTTAGGTAGTTAGTTATTCTTTACAAACAGAAAAATACAAATCTCTCCTGTATTTAGTTATCATAACTACGAGTATAATATGTATTTCATCAAAATCCGTTTGCGTGAAAGTACTCTGACAAATATCTGTAATCCGTCCCTTTGACATTTATAATATTAAAAAAGGATATTTTTGTTATGATTTTGTTAAGGACTGTACGATGGCTGCACATCAAGGTTGTCGCTGAGCGTTTTTAAGTAGTTGCAATAAGGTGCTATTTCGCAACAAAACTGTGTGACAAAACAAAAGGGTGATGTGCTGGCGACTTCATTACAAGGAATTCTATCAGTGACTCAGTGCGATAGATTACCTATCTTATCTGTTAAGTATTAAGGTACTTTCTTGGCCATCGACAATCGTAGAGTTTTATCAAATACATGACGATAATACTCGTAAGAATCATAGAGATCGAGGTGCATTTAATTTTAATATTTTTATTTTTGCCTGACATAAAGAATTCATAAAGGCATGTTACGTGCTTGTTACCATACCAAAAGCACTTTTTATATTTTAAGACTAGCCTTGTGAGTCTTGTAACTTAAAAATGTTATTGTAAACAATTGTGGAAATTGAAAAACTTCATATCTTAAATATTTATTTTGTATTTTCCGACGCTTTCCAAAATATTTGATAACTAGCTGTGCCCGCGACTTCGTACGCGTAAAAAACCAGTTCTCGCAACATTTTTCATTATTGCTCTGCTCCTATTGATCATAGCGTGATGTTGTATAGTCTATAGCCTTCCTCGATAATTGGGCTATCTAACACTGAAAGAATTTTTCAAATCGGACCAGTAGTTCCGGAGATTAGCGCGTTCAAGTAAACAAACAAACAAACAAACTCTTCAGCTTTATAATATTAGTATAGATGTTAGGTAGTATTAAAATGCCTCTTTGCACCCCAGGCACACAGACTTACGTAATAAACCCTATCGGAGAGCACTCACAAATTGCCCGGTGTGCCCCAACATTCGTATGCCCCCTGCATTTGCTGTTTAAATATTAACACGGGTTCTATGACGGGATCACCTGCTGTTTTAGGGATTTTACGAGTGACGTCACACTGAGAATTTCCGAGGACTGAAATTGGTTAAGGGTCGCCGCACACGGGCCACCGGCCAAAACCACGAACGCCACCGGCGTTTTTCCTGCAGTTTTCATACATTTTTTTTCCAAAAATCATACCGTGTCCTTCTTTTAAAAAAAGGGATAAACATATAAAAGGGATTTTTCCCTGGGTCTCAAGCTCTATACTTCAATTCAGTGGTGCAATGATTACCCCGAAGATCCTACTTATACCTAATATTATAAATGCGAAAGTCTGAATGTCTGGATGTCTGGATGTTTGTTACTCTTTCACGCAAAAAGTACTGAACGGATTTTGATGAAACTTTACAGTATTATTGTTTATAAGCCTATATGTAGGCTATAATTTATGACGATGTGTGACAAACTAAATTTCACGCAGGTGAAGCCGCGGGCAGAAGCTGGTAAATAATAACACACATTATACTTAGCTCCAAGATTAAACTTGTTGGGAACTATCCAGAAGAACAGCCTCCGGTTGTATGTTGATTATTTCTTTGATATTTTATGTTATCGTCGACTTCATACGCGTGGATCCCGTTTTACCCCCTTCATCTATCTTACGCGGTTTAGATTTTTCCATACAAATGTTTTTTCCCGCTAACTCCCGTTCCCGTGGGAATTTTGCAAAATCCTGTTGTAACTAAGCTTTAAGTTTAAGAAAGAAAGAAACATTTATTGCCATGGAAATCACAGAAGACAAAAGATGTAAATAATAGAAAAAAAGCAAATAAGACATAGGTGACATAAAACATACTATTACAATGAAAGTGAAAGTAAACTGAGCAGTGCCACCCTGTCGCACAGCGATGTCCATCGCAATGGGACCCCACTCAGCATATGCCGTGGCCCCCGACGCTGGTTTTCAGTGTGCCCCATGCCGAGTGCGAGTCACGGACACTAACCTATACTGCATAATATACATACATAAATAATAATAATAATAGTGCGCGTATAAATTTTAAGTGTAAGTACAGTATAATATTATAAAGAAAAGATGTAATAAGATATTACTAAGGTACTTGCATGCCAAATTTCAAGCGTCTAACTTAAGCGGTTTAGATTTTTCGTACAAAAGGATTTTCCCGCTAATTCCCGTTCCCGTGGGAATTTCGGGAATTCCTTTCTTATTGCACCTCTACGGTACCTAAGCTTCGTCCATTCCAAATTTCAAGTGCCTACGTTTAGCCGTTTAGGCTGTGCGTTGATATGTCAGTCAGTCAGTCAGTTTCTCCTTTTATATATTTAGATGCCTTTGGCTCTACCTTAATGAAATACTGCTCTGATAGAAAAGCTTCTAGGTTATATCAGTTCCAAATATCCTCATAGTTTCGTACAATTCACTCTGTAATACTCTTACGGGTTCGCCGAGCAACCAAGATTCACTGCCTCATGTGAGGCTACCATGTTCATATCTTTCTTCGATATGATTTATGCTCTCAATTAAAGAGCCCCCTGCCGGAGAAAGAGATATTAAATAACGCGTCACTCTGATATAAAGTATATTTTTTTAGTTTATTACAGGAAAAAAATCGTATGCAGTTTTGATATTATTTTGTTTATTGCTTGGTTTAGCGTTTAAAAGAAGTCCGAGAAAATAATTTTCCTTGGAATACCAAACTTAATAAAGTTTAGTATTTAGGTACTTGTTTTGTTACCGTGTATTTTTCCACATTATGTCACAAATAGATATTCTATTCATAGACCTTATTTATTGATTAACAGTAATGGGTTTGGTACGACTGGGTAAACTATTATTTCACCTTATTTTTTTCAAAATAAATTTGATTAAAAAGTAGTTTAGGTTTTTTGAAAAGTCATATATCCGTATACTTGCAAAGGTTAAATATTGTTGCATTTTGTTGTTGTTGCATTTTGGCAATATCTGGATATTTTCTGACAGATCTCTTAAAGTAAGTCTGTTCTTAGTTACAAGGTCCCATTCAATTTTCCTTCAAAAGCAAACTCGTGACAACGCGAGGGCACAATACAAGAACAAAATTCATCTCGACTCGACTTGTTTAACAAAAACATAGCCCAAATAAAACAGAAATTCTGTATGTTTGATGCCCCCAATAAAAATATTAACAGAGACTTAAACATATTTTAATATAGTTTTTGCCCACGGCTTCATTATATAACGTACGTACCACGTATTAAAACGTAATATAAATAAACACTTCATTTAATTTATTTCTGCTTCAACCCACACCATTTAAAGGCATGTAATATTAAAAACTTTAAATTGATACTATAGTATACTATATGTATTATAATGTATCATAGTAATTTAAGTTCTTAAGTTTGCTGGGAACAAAACACAACGGGGTGATTCCATACTTTTGCTCGTAAGTACGAGGGGTGTTCAAAAAGTAATGAGAATGGGATATGTCTAGCCATCACAAAAATCGGAAAAAAATTAGGCAGGTAGCTTAATTCGTCACTAGAAACTGGTGAAAAATTCATTTAAGTTCACGATTACGTTTAAGAATTACATTCATCTGAGCGCAACCAGTCAGAAAGACATTGTTTTCTGTGGTTAACGCACCCGTTCACAGCCTTTGTCAGAAAATTGTGATTCAAAATGCTCAAAAACCCATCATATTCTCTAGATCAGACTCTCAGCTACGTTAATAGCTCTTTTTTCGTTTTAAAAAGCAGTTCAGGGACCTTATATTTGATGAAATGTCGAGGCGGTATCCTTTTTAGGCCTATATGAAGAGTCAAAAAAATCATCAAACTGGTCGTGGTCAGATGAATGTCTAATTCTTAAACGCAATGGTGAACTTAAATTCATTATAATAAAATGTAAATAGATACTGTATGGTTAGTTTTTAAGTTATTATTAAGCCTACCTAGATTAAGTATGCTATCGCATTAGATTTTAAGTACCTGTAAAGATAGTGATAATGTGTATGGAAATAAATAAATAAATAAAATTTTTACCATTTTCTAGTGAAGAATTAAACTACCTGCTCATTTTTTTTTCAGATTTTTGTGATGGCTAGAAATATTATCCCAGTCTCATTACTTTCTGAACACCCCTCGTATACTTTAAGGCTGAGTTGCACCACTTAACTTTTACCGCAACTTTATCGACAGCCGGTGGTTTTTGTATGGAGTTTGACAGATTTTTGACTATTGTCAAAGTTAAAGTAAGATGGTGCAAGTGCAACCCAGTCTAAGCCATCACTATTTTATGCCCGTATTCACAAACATCAACTATTATCACAATGCGCGTGGACGCACGCGTGCCACACGAACCAATCACAGAGCTCTATTCAAGGTTGTGCGTTCGATTTTCTGCTTCATTCAAGCAAACATCGTTTGTGAATACGGGCATTAGTAACTTTGCCTGTCTGCTTTCCTTGGGCTGTGCCAAAAGCCCGAGTCATGTCGTTCTTGTTGCTTTAATTAATTGAAAAGTTAGAAACTTCACTCGTACCGTACACGATCCCTTGAGTTTCCATTGTGCTTATGTTTTGCAGATGACAATCATTTTGCTTAACTTAAATTAGAACGTGGAAAGCCTGAGAATGTATAAAAGAGTGTATTTTGGTAATGTGTTTGACAAGAGACATGACAGAATACAGGGTGTTAGGTAAATAGGTATATGAGCCGACACTAGCCCATGTTAACATGGGCATATAAATGGTATGGTGAAGTCAGTTTGATATCTTCATTTTGATTATTTTAATTTTCATACAAATCCGATTTTATAAAATTTATTTTGGATGAAATTTAAAAAAAATAAAATGATGATATCAAATTTCTGACTTCACCATACCATTTATATGTGCATGTTAACATGGGCTAGTGTCGGCTCATATACCCATTTACCTAACACCCTGTAGAGACGCCAAAAAACTGCAAAATCTTACTTCCTACTAATAACACAAATGCAAAAGTTGTATGTACATATGTATGTTTGTTACTCTTTCACGCAAAAACTACTGAACGGATTTTGATGAAACTTTACAGTATTATAGGTTAAAGTAAACATCAGAATAACATAATAGGCTTTAATTTATAACGATATGTGACAAGCTAAATTTCACGCGGACAAAGCCGTGGGCAAAAGCTACTTTGATTTAAGTGTAGATAGGTATTTAAAGGTTAAAGAAAATAAAAAAATATTATGGCTAAGGGCAACAACTAAAATGCTTTTAAAGCCATTGTAAGTTCCAATAAAATATAGCCACTAGTCGAACATTGCAAGGCATGGGAAGTTATTGTCGATATGTACTAATAAAAATGCTATTCCTAATGGGAAAAGCTAAAAAATATTGATCAAAATTATATAATTCTGAGAGTAACTTATTCATTTGGAAGAATGTGTGTTTAAAGTTTTTCATAAAATTTAAAGCTCTTTATATCTAGAGCGCCTTAAGACCTTACGCCACAAAAGGGGTTGATTCTGGTACTCAAATAAGAAAAAAAAAATATGGGACCAACCCAAATAAAAACAAAATCTTTTTATCACAGTAATTGACTCATCTATACCTATAATAAATCTGTAGAGAGGTCAATTCTGTACATGAAATATATTTTCAAAATAACTATCAGGGGGTGATTAGTGATCGATACTGATGCCAAAAATGCAATCAGTAAAATTTTTGTCTGTCTGTCTGTCTGTATGTTCCTTATAGAAACAAAAACTACTCGACGGATTTTAACGAAACTTGGTACAATTATTCTTCATACTCCTGGGCAGGTTATAGTATGCTTAGGAATTCCCACGGGAACAGGAATTAGCGGGAAAATCCTTTTGTATGAAAAATCTAAACCGCTTAAGTTAGACGCTTGAAATTTGGTATGTAGATACCTTAGTAAACTTAAAGCTTAGTTACAACAAGATATTCCTGAAATTCCCACGGGAACGGGAATTAGCGGGAAAATCCTTTTGTATGAAAAATCTAAACCGCTTAAGTTAGACGCTTGAAATTTGGCATGTAGGTACCTTAATAAACTTAAAGCTTAGTTACAACAAGGAATTTCCGAAATTCCCACGGGAACGGGAGTTAGCGGGAAAAAACTTGTATGAAAAAATCTAAACCGCGTAAGATAGATGAAGGGGGTAAAACGGGATCCAGGCGTACGAAGTCGCGGGCGGCCGCTAGTTTTAACTAAGTTGCAGCAATTGGCTTGGGCAGGGAATTTATTTTATGGCATTTTGTTATTTGTTTTGTTGTTTTTGTTTCGAAAATATTTTTTTACATTGTTACACCTTGGAAAATGATTTTTCACTCAAAACAGCTACAGATTGGAATATCTACAAACTGGCTTTGATTTCTCGATTTCATCATCATCAACATCATCATTTCAGCCATATGACGTCCACTGCTGAACATGCGTCCCCCAATGATTTCCACAGTGGCCGGTTGGTGGCGGCCTGCATCCAGCGCCTTCCTGCTACCTTTATGAGGTCGTCGGTCCACCTTTCTCGATTTATCGATACGAACACCCACATCCCTACTCGTGATTTATTTGCGGACAGTATTTACGAGTCATTGGTCCAAACTTCCCACCGATTAAGATTTACTACGTCCCTAAATAACTTAAATACTTGGAAAACCTACTACTTTAAGGTCGTCCACCCTCGTGAAACTATTTGAGTGAGCCAGTGGATCAGGGACCTGGAATTTTGCCGGGTAAATCGAAGGAGTTGGGTTTGGAATGTGTTGTTCGTCTTTGAAAACAGAAGCTTATAATTTGTGCCATTAGCGAATTTAATTAGCAGAGTGTGAAGACGATTGTAGCTCTAAGGGTGGTAATGGTAATGCGTAGGTGACTACGTTATTACGCCTACATTTTATTTATTAGGGAATAAGAGTGATTTTAAGTTAGTAAACTGATTCTAAAGGTTCGGCCAAATTAATGCATTTAAGTCTGATCGCCATCGCTGCACGCCGGCTGATCGCGTGTGATCGCGTTGGTTTGGCTGAACCTTAAGAAAATTCAATAAATAAGTAAAAAAAATATGAATATCCTTGAAATTTCTATAATCCCATCTAGTCTTAAAATAAGCAAAGCTTTTACAGTCGAGGAATTTCATTTGTGACCTACTTTTAATGATAAATTTCCTACAGCAAAATGACACAAAGAGAACTATCATTAGCGCATGTCCATTGTCCATGCACAAAATTTTTCGTATCGTATAAAAATTGAGTAACCCGCCAACTCTGACATGGTATTAACGCGTTACAAAATTCACTTTCTGTTACAGAATCCCTCCCAAATCTACATTCCGAATCCCCCAACATCACACACTAATTGGATCCTTAATGCGGACGCATAATTAATTCAACATAACTTTAATGCGCCATGATGTAGTGAACAATGAGATCGTGGTAAGTGGCTACGAGCATATTCGTGTAAATGCAAATTAATCGCGTACCTCCGATGGAAATGGTTTCGCAGCCCAAAAGGGTGTAAATGGCATATTATTATGCGGAGGTAAAGCAGGACGTAAAATGTTTTAACTACGAGTAGCTGTTTAATTAGCGACTTCGTACGCGTGAAAATAGTTTGAATAATATTTCCCGTTTTTGCAACATTTTTCTTTACTGCTCCGCCCCTATAGGCTGTGTATTTTATATTTCCTAAAGCCTTTCTCAATAAATGGGCTAACTAACACAAACATTTTTTTTTAAATCGGACCAGTAGTTCCTGAGATTAGCGCGTTCAACCAAAGTCGGGAGTAAACATTATTTTTTTAATTAATATAACTGTAAAGCTCTTTACGAGGGGTCAAGTCTTTCTCTATTAGTTAGATTTGTTACAACTGTACAAATTAGGCAAGCGAACAGAAGAAAGTTTTCAGAGTCCTGCCTATGCAATACACAGTGAGAAAACTGAAGCGAGGGCCGGTGGGGCGGCCGACCTGCCTTATGCTTTATTCATACTGAAACCTCACAAGGTTGCCAACTAGTTTGTATATAAATAAACTTTTTAAAATGATTGAGTACCAATAAATCAATTCTAAGGCAAGAAGAATAGAGCCCTTAATACTCAATTAGTTTACGATCAAATTTAGATTTAGATTATGAGTTTCTTTGTCACTATAAAATGGTCAATCGAGTTGACGAAAAAGTGTCGTTGATTGCTTGTTACATAATTATTTATTTAAATCAAAATCAATACAAAATAATATACACTGAAAATAATGGTTTAGTTACTGCTTACTTACACAAAAATATCAGGAAAACTTCATTCTAGCCCTAATAAATGCTCAATTAATGTTCGATCCAATGTAGATTTTGTTAAGTTTCTTTGTCATTATAAAATGTAATAGTGGCTTTATTACCATACCTTTATAGGTGTTTTGGTAGCTCATAAAAAGCATGTTAATTAACATATTAAATGGTTTCAGTCATTAAAAAGTGGTGTCAGCCAACTACCCTTTCAGGATTTTCCTTTTACATTGTGCTTAATTCAGGACAAGATGACAGCATTCAAAATTACATGTTGAGTTGTAAAACAGACGAAAAAGCAAAACATTATTATTGTAAACTGACACAGATACTAAAAACATTAATGTTATAGCTTATCTTCTACAACTCGTATGTGCAAGCCCTAGGCAGTCCCTCCGGTGCGCGTCCGTCACGTGTCCGAGACGATTGTCGTGGATATTAATCACACAGAAGGCAGGAATCACTGCTATTTGCTTTGTTTTACTTCGCAGTTTGTTTGAAGAATGTATGCGTTAAGGTTTTTGTAGTGCTGCAAATGGGGACCAGGTTTTAAAAAACACAAACTTGGAGCTTAGAAAGCTCCATTATGAAGGTTATTTCATGGTTAGGCATTTCAAAGGTCTACTATTTTTGAACCTATTTAAAATATATTACGTAACTACTACTAGGTGGACCGATGATCTGGTTGCGGGAAGCACCTGGATGCGAGTAGTGCAGGACCGGTTGTGGTGGTTTTTAGGGTTCCGTACCTCAAAAGGAAAAAACGGAACCCTTATAGGATCACTTTGTTGTCCGTCCGTCCGTCTGTCAAGACCCTTTTTCTCAGGAACGCGTGGAGGTATGAAGCTGAAATTTATATCAATTACTCAGGTCTACTGTCCCTTGAAGCTGTGAAAAAATCAAACTTCTAAGCCAACGTAATCAAAAGATACAGCCGTTTATGCCGCAAATTTTCGACACTTGCAAGGGAATCAAAACCTACAGGGTGCTTCCCGTTAACTCAGAATCTTGAAATTTGGTACGAAGCAACGTCTTATAGCATAGATAAAGGAAAAATTACGAAAACCATAAATTTTTAGTTACATCACATAATATATATTTTTTTAATAATTTTAAACTTACTACCCATTTCCTCATAAACGCGTAGAGGTATTAAATTGAAATTCATACCAAATACTCAGGTCTATAATACCTTTAAGCTGTAACAAAATCAAACTTCTATGTTAACGCAATCAAAAGAAACAGCAATTTAAGCTGCATATTTTGAAACTCGCAAGTACTCGCAAGGGAATCAAAACCTAAAGGGTACTTCCAGTCGACCTAGAATCTTGAAATTTGGCATAAAGCAACGTTTTATAGCACACATAAAGGAAAAATTCCGAAAACCTTAAATTTTTAGTTACATTACAAAATATATATTTTTTAATAAATATAAACTTATTACTTTTTTCCTCATGAACGCGTAGAGCTATCAAGTTGAAATTCATATCAAATACTTAGATCTAATTGCCTTTAACCCGTGAAAAAAAAAAACATAGTTATGACTCGATTGTCGTAATGAACGAACTTTGTAAACCTTGCAGGTTTGTACGGAACCCTCGGTGCGCGAGTCCGACTCGCACTTGGCCGGTTTTTTTTAAAGATTATTATTAGTAGGTAATTGTTATTACACAAACTACTAATAGTCCCGTTAGCCCCTCGTACTAAGCTAAATATGCTTGTATCACGAGTGAGCTGACCACAATAGTCGAGCGGCGGCGGGGACGAACCCGCGTTCCCCGGATCACGAGTCGGCTAGTCCGACCCCTTCACCGTTCGGCTATCGTGGCTTCAGTTCCAGTTTCAGTTTGAATTCCAGGCTTTTGTCCAGCAGTGAACCTCATAATTATGAAACTGAGATAAATGCAAGATATTACGTGAAATCAGAAATAATTTAGATTAAAAATCATCAACTGTATGATATTAATGGATTTATCTTTGCATTACAATTTATCAAATTAAATCTGATTGCAGTGTTTCCATAAGTCAAACCATAGTACAATATACCTTAATACTATGTTTACAGCACGAATGATTAAGAAACTGTGTAACTTATTTTCTAATCGCCCCAAAACAAGTCCCATACATCGTTCCGTGTCCAAAGTTGTGTGCTCAACCCCGATTATTTGTTTTGTTCCGATAACGCGAAAACGCTATATTACTTCCCGCTCCATGTAAGTAATAATTAATTGTTTACGCGTTGTATACAGTATACCTAAAGGGGATTTACATAGAACGATTTTATAGCATAGAATGTAGATGCAGATGATCGTTTAAACTTTGAAACAAATTGTCGCCAGGACTTAGGAACGTACAAAAATTTGGTATTCTGTACACGTGTTAAGATTGAAGCTGAGATGATTAAGTTAGTGGCAATGTTGAATGTAAGTAAATTGTCGATGTTAAATCTAGAATGTCTAGCTAGAGCCCATAATAGTGGTCACTTCTTCGTCGCTATACTCTTGCCAGAGTGGTCGTTGTCGTCACACCAGGTCCAGTGGCAAGTCTCACAATCCGTCGCCATTCCTCCCGCACTGCAGCCTTTCTTGTGCACTCGTGGAGTGGACCATTGAGTGCGGTTTTGATCTGATCAGTCCAGCGCATGGGCGACCTGCCGCGCGTACTTGTGCCCTCAACCTTAGTAGTGGTAGGTTGATATAAATCCCCGTGATATTTTGCGCAATGGCTTCAGTTTTCTTGTCGATAGAGAAATAGTTTATTATAGCCTGTAGGCCTAAGATGCACGCCGCGATAAGCGGTTATCACGCCATTTTATCGATTTTGCCCATACATTTTGACGTCGATAAAAGTTATCACGGCGCGCATCTTAGGCCTACAGATATATATTTCACCTAAAATCGTATCGTCTAAACACACGTGGCAGAGTTTTCGTTTGTTTGGCATGTTTTGCCGTTAGTTCACTAACGTCGAATTGTCGGCTTTATTGGTCTGCTGTGAGATGTACAGTCGACAGCACATCAGATTGTTGAAAAACCGCACCTATTACCACTACGTGAGACACTTATGTTTTTGTTGTCGTCTGTACATAGGTACATTACTTAGTTACTTTGATTGCATAAAAAATGCTCGGAATACAGATCATTGCAAAAATATTTGTTTGAATGTTATTACGTCCATGTTATCATCATCATTTTAGCCACAGTACACTGCTGAATATCCAATGCGCCTCCAATGATTTCCAGATTAACCGGTTAGTAACAGCCTGCGTCCAGCGCCTTCCTGCTAAAGCCTGGACTGCAAACACGTAGAATTTTGTCTAATGACCCCAAGCTACCCATCCTTATCGCTCGCACGTAATAGACAGACCTTTATGAACCTTTAAAGAAGCTCAAAGTTGCAGAGCGTATGGAGAGCGTTCTCGGTGTTTCTTTACAAGATCGAATCAGGAATGAGGAGATCCGTAAACAAACTAAAGTTGCTGACATCCGACGGATCTTCCATGTAGGTATTGTGATGAATTTGAATCCACATTGTTTTCCACCAATCTCCCAACGTTATACACCTTTGCGTACGTCGCAGCGCAACAGCAGTTCCGGACAGCTACTGAAAGGGCTATTGTTTCAATTGGGAGGGCTGCACGCATGGCCGGTTGGCTGATAAATTGTCCTGCGGATCTGCGGATCTGCGGACCCCAAAATCGTTTTCCAAAATTTCGAATGTTTCTATCCCTCTTACACAAACGAGAAGCCGGTATGAGCGACGAGAACAGATAGAGCCGAAAGCACGTAAACGCTGTTTCGGAGTAGACCTGCTGTTCATTGTGATCAGACCTCGATTAACCCTTTTATGTCGACACTGCATGTGCTTTATTGAGTATTGAAAATAATGTAAAACAAACAGTGCGATGACTGAGCGATTTCGGGAGTTGTTGCTACTTGTATTTTGTTTACTACGTTCACATTTTCTGTATCGTTTTGTTATTCACGTTATTGATTTTTACTTTCTTTTGTATGTTTTTAATTATTGGCGCCCTTATGAAGTTATGGCTTAGTGGTTCGCGTATTTAATTTACTGCGCCAAAAGTCGTGGGCTTGATCTTCACATAATACAAATTTTTCTTTTTGTATTGGTCTGGTTGTTCTCAACATTTATGTATTTGTAGATTATACATAGGTACACGTACCTCACATGTTTACCTAAAAAAAGAACAGTCGAATTGAGAACCTCCTTCTTTTTATAAATCAGTTAAAAATAAATGATGACATGAAAAAACACACATTCTCACGACGACGCGAGATACCAATAAAACATATCTCTCAAATTAACTTTTTGCATACCTTTAAGGTTTTTCAAATTAATAATTTATGTGGAAAAAGGTAAACACAGACGGTCGGCGTTATGGCATAATGAATATGTAACACATTAGCATAACAGGTAGGCGTCTGTTTGGCCTTCAAAAGAATGCAGATGTATGTCGCAGACAAACTATGAGGTCATCTTTTCTATGAAATAACATGACAATAGACATAGTCTGAAGTAAAATATGCATGTAAATAAAATTAAAAATTGGTATTTTTCGTATAACTATCATCACCCTATTAAATTTAAATCTAAGTTGAAATCTTCTTTCATCTGTAGAGTGCACTTCGATCAATAAAAAATATTATGCTTATAATATTCTCATAGGAATTATTTATTGATTTAAAACATTTTACAATGAATCACACATTCCATACCTTCACATACCAAGGTCAGTTTATTATGGGGTGAATATTATTCTTATTCGTAGTGACTCATTGAAATATTTTAAAAGATAATATATCAATGAGTGTATTTTTCTACATTGATTTATCTATCGAATCGGTCGATAGAAGCAAGTAGAGCTAGACAGTAGTAGTAAATAGATCGACTGTTTGCTTTATTTCATTCAGAGATAGTTGGTTGGTCACTATTTTTTCGTTTATAATGGACCTATTGATTACATTTGGTGCTTCGGTAAATCATGACCCCATCCCCTTTCGTTTCTCACTAGGAACAAAATCGTTCGTTCGTTTCAGCCAAATGACGTCCACTGCTGGACAAAGGTCTCCCCCAAGGCTTTCCATAACGTCCGGTCCTGCGCTGCCTGCATCCAGGTTCTTCCAGCGACCTTCACCAGATCGTCGGTCCAACTAGTAGGAGGCCTGCCCACGCTACGTCGTCCGGCCCGTGGTTGCCACTCGACAACTTTTCTGCCCCAAACAAGGAACAAATTACTAGTAGTTAATAGTACATACCCTACCTACTCGTAACATCAGTATATGTACTTCTATGAGTTGTATAAGAAGTGTATACCTGCAGTGAAGAAATCTTTTAGCATGTTGATCAGTCTATTTATGGGTTCTGATGACTAGATATGACTGGTGGCGCCATCTCTGTGATATCTGAACCGTGTTTAATTACACCAGTCTAGGTACGGTCGCCCACGTATCAAAGCCAGTTTTAGATCTGACTTGGAAATAATACCTCTAGCTTACAAATAGTGTGTAATGCAAAGTGATATGAAATGAATCGATTCTAATCAATACTTTAATTTTGTCTTTTGGGAATAAATGAAAACTTATTCCCGTATCTCCGTAAGTACTACATTGAGGAACGCAACAATATTTCGTATTTCTGCTTTTATTAGCAACAGGTTTCCGTATATAATCGTAATCCATCTGAATAATCTAAACATAACCTCAACAAATAAACAAACACAGTGTCGTTCTTAGACAGCTTCTAAATTTCGCCACTAGAAGCGTGCGGATAGTCTTTGCATCGCCAATAAGGCTGGAGTGTTTTTTGTTTGTTTTTTAAACGCACTTATCTCAGGAACTAGTGGTCCGGTAAAAATATTTTTGTTTGTATCACCTACATTTCTTTGCTCTACTTTTGTGGTGCCTAACAGGGTCTATAGTGGTAACTTTAGAGTAAATAACTATGATATCTCAAAGAACACTACAGTCACGTAGTGGTTTATTAAAAATCTATGACTATCAATAATATTGATTAACATTATTCCAAGTCATTAAACTACAAAAGTAATGACAATCATGTTTGTTGACGTGCCCTCTCTTAAATGGTCAGACCTCCCCTCCTTTTGAATCCGTACCCAGAACTCTGTGGATCTTTTTGTCCTGATCAATGCCCAAATAGGAGCATACGCGGCATCCTTTGAGCCTCTCCAAATAAAAAGTGGGCCTTTAAAGGGACGATCTCAAAAATGTTGCCAGGCTTTCCTTTTCAAAGGGATGGCATTATGCGGAATAAAGTTATCTGGACGTTCCCTTTTATAGCGCGCAATCGTGACCGCCGGGATACGGGAGCCAGCGCCGTAGAGATGCGACTTATTAAGCGACTGCGTACATTGGGCGACAGTCGCGGCGACTAGACGTATATTCTCGCCTATATGTATAGTCGTCGTGGCTCCGCGACGACAAGCTAATATATGAAATTGACAAGAATAGTCGTCTAGTCACCGTGATTGTCGTCCAGTGTGCTCCTTGTTTTGTGAACTGCGATTAGTCTGAAAATCATTTCCAGCATGATTCACTGAATATTCTAGTTAAAATGTAAAATAAACTTCATTGTCACTTGATAAATATATTCTTTACCTATTTGACTCTACATCGAAACATTCCAGGCACTGCACTGATGGTCGCTTACGTTAAACGCCACAAACTTTTTGGCAACTTTTTCCGTCTATCTACTGCCACTATTATCTTAAGGTCATCAGTTCATTGAGCAGGGAGCATCCTATACTACATTTTTAGATACGTGGTCTATTAGATAAGGTATTTACTCTTCTATCAGTTTTTGTCAGATGTGGTCAGCCACTTGCCACTCATCAAACAGTTATTTCGTTTTTTTTATTTGAAAAATTTGTCGCATCTCTGTGGCAGTATTTGCTATATCTCATAGCAAGTCGTGTCGCAAAAAGGTCGCAACCAAGTCGGTCATTACACAGAATAGTCGCCAACATTCCGGCGAAAGTAAAATTTATACGCCTCTATGTTTTTTACTTCGCAGTTAAATTTATTGTTTGGTTTTTATGCGCTACCTGTATTTTATAGCGGCCGTTTGTGTGGTTATGTTGGCAGTATTTCATAATAATACAAAATAGTTTAAATAGTCATCACTATGACGGTTTTGTAGTCGGTTTGTTGCACTTTAGTGCAAATAGACGGATTGTTTTGCGAAGCGATTGCGTGTTTTTATTGCTATTTTAATGTAAACGCTAAACTTTTTATTTGGACTAGCTGTACCTGCTATTTCAGAATTTTGAATAAAATAACATGTAGGTAATTAGTTTTTCTTGAGCTTACATTTTCCTGAGCTGATCCTATGACGTACTGTGACTATGGATGCATACTTAAATAAGTACATAAATATCAGAAAGGTTGACCTTGATGCATAGAGGTTTAGATAAGAAGATTTTTGTCTTTTACAGCTGTTGAGTTGATTGAGTATTAACTGACTAATTTCTATGAAACTAGCCAGAAAATATCCGACATTAACTTCAGGCATTAGAAATAAAAATCCTGTATAGCCTGTTGCCTTATGTGTTTCAGCCGGCGATGTTGAAAAATATATCAGTTAAACAGTCTACAGACAGTGTAGTTGATGAAATAGTGCCTTATGCTAATGTCCATAAGAGTCTAAATATATTGTATACTGTATTGTACTGAACAGGACACCTCGGGGGCTAACGAACAGGCCATGAATACATATTGGACATTAACCGCGACGATAAAGCTGTATAATTAATTACTTACTAAATACTAAAAGACTTGAGATAATGTTACTAAGAGTTTACGACTGTATTATGCTTTAAACATGAAATCTGATCTTGACTCGAAGCGCGATGCTCTTAAAGCCAGACCAGCAGCGGCTATCACCTACAACTACATCAGCGGTGTCCTAACGTGTCGACATTGTTCGCGCACGTTTACCAACAAGATTGGCTACTGTAGCCATGTGAGGGCACATGATAGGGCAGCCCAGCGTAGCCCTCTTATTGCGGACTAAAGGAATTTTGTCGCAGTTACCGTAGCCGAAAGCGGCTTGGGAGTATATAAATAAAATAAATGCTTTAAACTGTTGGTATTATGAAATGATACTAAAATATGATTGCTATGCGTTTGCAGAGCAGAATAAGACTGCTCATAATCTCGATGTCGATGTCGTAAAAGGCGACTGGAATAATATGCATTAGAACTCCCCAATCCTTCTGGCCAGTGTGGGGAGTGTAGGTCAAATCCTCCAATTTCTTGCGGTAAATTAAAGAGGTTCGTGAAGAGTAAAAATATGAAGAGTCTAAAAAGTGTTTGTTCGTTTCAGCCAAATGAAGTCCACTGCTGGATAAAGGCCTCCCCCAAGGTTTTCCACAATGAACGGTCCTGCGCTGCCCGCATCCAGGTTCTTCCCGCGACCTTTACCAGATCATCGGTCAACCTAGTAGCACCTATCAACCTGCCCACGCTACGTCTTTCAGCCCAGTCCAGTCTCCTTCTTACCAGGTCTCTTACCGGCTAGTCAGGGTGAGGAGTGTAGGACAAATCCTCCATTTGCTTGTGGTAAATTAGAGAGGTTCGTGAAGAGTAAAATAATATTATGATGATAAAACCTGTTGAGCGTCGATAGAGTCTAAAAAGCGTAAAGTGTACTTAAATAAACAAACCTATTGTTGTCTCTCCCCTGAAAAAATCTTATTCTTTGGTGTATTAAGGTTCACCTCAAATTATTGTTTTTCTAGACTGGAACTGCATTGTATGTAATGCATAGTCCATAATTCAGAGCGGCAATTTTTTATGAGGCGTTTCATTAAGGTATACTAATTTTGACATAATTATGTTCAGATGATGCAGTTGTAGGTGAGTATACCCACAATATTAGTACTTGCATAATAATATGTTTTTTGAACCCAAGACGTAAATAATGGGATTTGTTATTAGTAACATAAAAAAAGACGAAATGCGTCCCAGCCGGGTTCCGAACCCGGGCAAAGTTCATGCACCTCCGCGACATGCGAAATAATTAGTATCCTCGCACGCGGCCCAATAAAACCAAATCCTGTAGGCGCGGGCGCAAGATTCCACACGTGGGTAAATTCTCCCTGGATTTGGGGTAACATGCGCTATATAATTTTAAAGAAGCGTTTTGTTGATAATTTGTAAAGATAATTACTGGTTTTGATTTCTTCTATTACAGTGACATTTGATTAGATATTCCATAATTCAACATTTTACCACTTTTTTTAATAGATGATTCTGGTGATTATTCGTATAAGGATAAGAAATTGCACACAAAATTAAATATTGCTATCATTGTGTAAAAAACTAATCCAGTTTATGTACTGCCCTAAGTATGTACTTTTCTGCAACCACGCCTTTAAAAGAGCACTTTTTAAAGTCAAAAAGTCTGGGATGACCCAGAAATTTTACACTTTCTATAAGTAGAGTCGTTTTACACACGCGCCAAGTTAAAATATCCTCCCCAAAACTGAATTGCTATGAACATAAAAACACAAGAAATTCAGTAACAGCTCTAAAGTTGATTAATGTAGCTAAAGTCTCCTCTAAAAGTAAGTGAATTCAATTTAAATCATGAAAAATATCATAAGAAATTCAGTAGCGGCTCTAAAGTTTAATAATCCCAGGAAGAACTAGTCTAAGCCTGGCAACACAGAGTTGCTGCGCAGTGTCCTCTCGCTACCGGCCGGCGGCGGTCGCGCGCGCGCATATTCGCAAACGTCAGTGCGATCGTCAAATGTTTATATAGGGTCATTGACATTGTTAAAACAGTTAATTGTTGAATTTTTTTGGTCGATTGGTGTTGGTGATTGTTTCAGTGCTACTTTTGTTACGATTTAGTTGTGAATGTGAGGAATTTCAGCCGTTTTTTTCGGATGATCGGTGAATTCGGGGAAATTTTAATATGAATCATATTTTTTTCGTACTAGAACTCTTTGTAAGTAGAGATTGAATCACTGTTCGCATTGTAAAACAATTATACAAGTTTGTGTAAGTACCTTATTGTCTGTAATCTAGACTAGATAAAAAAAACAATACAATTATCTGCAGTATTCTGTGGTAGTAGTTAGGTACTTACAAGTACAAGTAGAGTGTACTTAATAAATGCAAAACTTATTCAGGATTGGGTATAGTTGATACCACCAATCAATTTACATATTTTTGACATGACTATCAAAATGCAAAAACCATTGATTGTGTATAGCCATAGGAATTTATGACGTCATAAGTTCGTTAACTCTAACATTATTTATTAATTTAATGCTAGAATAGAATACACCTTACATACTTACTACCCTAAGTTCAATACCGGGTCAGTTGTTACTTTTACTATTGTAATATCAAAATGTTTATTATTGTCTTTACAATAGATTCCGATGTTTAATAATAATTGTACTGGCGACGGCACAACAAGGTACACATGGCACCTTACCTATGGATTGGTAACTAGCTTTCCGCCCGCGGCTTCGCCCGCGTGGAATTTTGTCTGTCACAGAAAATCATTATCGCGCGCGTCCCTGTTTCAAAAACCGGGATAAAAACTATCCTATGTCCTTTCCCGGGACTCAAACTATCTCTATACTAAATTTCATTAAAATAGGTTCAGTGATTTAAGCGTGAAAGAGAGACAGACATACAGAGTTACTTTCGTATTTATAATATTAGTATAGAAGTATAGATAGGTACGGTTTTGCAACAAATATGTTATTCTGATGTGCCTGCGCACTTTTCTTGACCTAGTATTGAATCGTTGAACTCGTGGAAACGATATTAACTCAATAAATTGTCTTTGTTTTTCATTTACCTATTAATATTCATTCGCGCGAAGGATAAATGAAAACTGGCACATATCAAGCTGTATTCTGTAGTAGGTATGTCAAACATAGATTATTTAACACTAGTCCAACAACAACAATACAACAACTAGGACAACAATAGTCCACGAAACAAAACAAAAAAAGAAAGAAAGAAATACACACAAGTGACGGTACAATTTAGCTGGTATTATCGTTTTGAAGCGATCTCTACCATACGATTTTGCAACGAGAATTAGTTATTTCGGACTGATCCCCAAACTGATCCAAATTATTGATTGTTAATAATATAATTCCTGACTGTCCTAAAAAACTTGAGTTGATCTGTTTAGTTCCCCTAACACTTATACTCCAGGAACCTGAATCCAAACGAAACTACTCAAAAATGACCTAATCTGATAATTATGTTACATCAGTATACATTTTTATTACAAAATATACCCTATTACAACGACATAACATCCTACAGTGCTAATCTTGACGTCCCTTTCTTCTGAACAAAACAGAAAACAAACGACAGTCACTCCAAGCATAATGTGTGACTGTACCCAGTAGCATGTCTGCATATCATTTCCAATCACGACCTGATTATGTCTATTACGTCTTAATGAGCTACTATAGTTCAATCAAACCTCTGATTTACGAATGTGGGCCAAGAATCCATAGCGATAGGTATCATTTAACTGTTACATGATGTTTTTATACTCAAAACGCTGTGGTCCAGTGGTTTAACTAATTAGATTTGTCTCTATTTCTTCTTGGTTCGGATACCGGTGCAAAACTGTATTAACCGACATCCCAAAATCTGATTGTTTTAAACACAAATCTCCTTTACGCTTTGGTAGAAACCATGCTTGTCAATCCGAATAAAAACGGATACTTTTGATGGTTCCTGAAGTTTGACACAGATTTGTTGATAGAAAGAAATAGAAATAGATCTATTCAGTCAATATAGATACAAAATAGACTTACAGATAAATACAGTTTTAGGCACAGGATGTTAAGAGAGAGCGTTTGAATTTGTTTTTGGCAAACGATTTTGATTTGATTTGAGAGAGCTTTTACGCAACGGCTACTCAATTTGTAAACACGCTAAATCAAATCAATCTATTTTACGATATTTTCTACCTCCTCCACGGGCAAAAGCTAGTACTTGATGAATCACAAACATCTGGTAATATGATCTAATCGCGGCCTACCGCTATGCAAATTCGAGTATTTTGAGCTACGTGACCATTTACAGGTGGCATTGTCTAACGATTTATTAATATTACTTGCTGATGTTAATTTTTTGCGAATCGTCACAATAGGCATCGGATGGTTCCAGAGAATACGAGTGTTTGTTTCTGAGAAGGAAGCATTCTTGAAAAGGGCAGTCAAAGTTCTTGTATTACAAACGGTTGAAAGAGCTGGTCGCTTACACCACATTCTTCAAGATTAGATTTTAATTTCACTGCAAAAGTAATTTTCGTTATTATGTTGCACAATAAATTACTAATCGACGATCTGGCGGGAGGCGCCTGGATGCAAGCGGCGCAGGACCGGTCTTTGTGGAAATCTTTGGGGGAGGCCTTTGTCCAGCAGTGGACGTCTTTCGGCTGAAACGAACGAACGAACGGAATTACTAATAGTCGTGTTAAACCCTCGTTGTAAGTTAAATATGAAGAAAGAAAGAAAGAAAGAAAGAAAGAAAGAAAATATTTTATTTGGCCCAACATATTAAATTATTACAGTATACAGTTTACAATACTATGTTACTATGTTAATATGCTTATGTTACGAGTGGGTTCACCACTATAATCGAGCGGCAGCGGGTTCGAACCCATGTTCCCCGGATCTCGAGTCGGCCAGTCCGACTCTTTCACCGTTGGGCTGTAAGATAACTAATTGTGTCGATACTAGGGCCTTAGCCCGTTTTAGCGCATCTTGTGACAGTAGTCATGCCAGTAAATTCCATTATTCATTGAAATTTCCCTCGAAACGTCTTTCAAATGTGTAGAATTCCTACAAAAGCACCAGATGACCTATAACATTAAATGTCACAGCATAATTGATTGCCTCCTTTTAAGGACCGGCTAATAGCGGTAGGTGATATAGCCTTCCATAAAAGTACAGAAGTCGTTTACGACGAATGGCCTCGAACTTGAGACTCGCGTTAAGGCAATCGAATTTGATACGAGTACGAAGAATTTGCAACAGGTACGAACTGGGCCGAAAAGATGCACGTGCTACTTGCTAAAAAAAGGGTACACCTTTCAGTATTTTACTCGTATATCCATTGTAAGTTTATTATTAAGACAATTAAATGTAACGAACACAACATTATATAGAGACTAAACTTTAGTCACTAAAGCAAAGAAGACAAGATAAAATAGAGGGAATTAAGAGCGAATTGAAAATATGTGAACTCAATAATATTCCTAAAGTATTTGGTAGTACATTAGATAGTTTATGCTTGACTTTCATTAAATGAGAATTGGCTGCTTAATTTGGACTACAGCCAAGTCGAAAGCTCGCGAGATAAGCGAACTGCAAGAAATCGCGGATACGTGTAGGTGTTAAATAATAGCAGCCCTCGCTCGTGCGGAATTTTATGCCGTATACGTTAAGTTAAACCTTTATCTTTTAACATTTGCGCTGACATTAACTGGGGATAAATTGCAATCATGCTCATTATTGTGAGTAAAATTTACCTCGAGTATTTCACGAGTATATTTACGCGATCTCTTTCAATCGCTTTTAGTTTGCGCAACTTGACTGTAAAGAGTAAATGACAGTTCAAAGACAAGTCTGAGATGATGGTGATAGGTCTGCACATAAATTATAGTTGGAGCGCAGAACGGCTGTTTTGCAATTATTTTTGATAGATAGATTGATGAGTTAGCGAGACCTAACTAGTGTCTAATGCGGCTGCCTTACCGTGAAGGTTTTATGGTGATTAGGAATTGATTCGATGCGATCAACTGCTTATCAACGACTCTGGTTTTAATCTTAGAAAACAATTTCGCGAACGGTTCCCGATCGACTGCAGTACGTTACATAATAAGTGTAATTTATGGAGGTTTTATACAAAATATGGTCTAAGGTTGTATTTATCTTCTTTTGTTCTAAATGTTCGTGTAAAGAAAGAAAATGTACACCGAGAAAGAAAATTCTGTTGACAATCTGCGATATAAAGGTTTTGCTTACTATTTTATTTTAATAACGCCACATTAGTCGTAGAGTGAACTGAAAAAATCATCATTATAATTTCAGCCACAGTTACGTCTACTACTGGACAATACATGCTGTGCCAATGATTTCTTGATTAGGTTCGAAAAAACTTCAAACAAACTTTTTTTCAATGGTAAGAGAGGAAGATTCACGATCTTCAGCAGCAAAGGAACGACTAAAGAGAGAGAGAGAGAGACACTTTTTTAAATTATTTGTATTAACAAATTACTAATTTAAAGTCCCGTTAACCCCTCGTAGTATGCTTGTATTACGAGTGGGTTCACCACAATAGCACAAAATAACAATAGTCCGACGGCAGATCATCAAGAATTAATGTATAGCAAAATCATTCTGTAGAGCCAGACAAATAAAGATCAATAAACATAGCATGCAACTGTTACGTATAAAGTTACTGTAGACAAAACAGCACAAGTCATCGACTTCCAAGTTATGCATCCGCAAATACACCAAGCAAACACTAAATAGTATATCGAGGTACGTTTTTAGCTCAAGGGTACCGGCTCGGAATAGATGGTTTGAATAAGTGATAGTTTGTGTACTAAATTAATGAATGTTGCGCAAGTTATGGCCGATTGGTTGGTTGATGCATTAACTGTTATTATCAGTGCGAACTTAAGTATAGTGTGCGATTTAAATATAGAGCACGAATTTTATTTAGTCTAAAAGCTTTATGAACTACGTTGGCTTTGCATTTGCGCGAGCGGCTTTTTCCAAACATATTAAGGAGTTCATTGTTAGAAAAAAGCAAAAGATTATTGTTCAGCAGTAGAAATGACTGTAGCTGAAATCATAATGATGATTAATTATTTAGCGTTGTAAGAAGTATGAGGTAAAATCAATATTAAACACAATGTTATTTCTTGAAATACATTTTCTTTCTTTTCTATTATTCAGAAAATAGACACGGGTAAGAAATCTGCATAATGCAATAAAGAAAACTGCTCTGTACATAATGGGTATGGAAATTTATAGAAAAATACTTACCATAGTAGGTACCTAATTATACAGTGCCTGTTTACTAAGTCAGTGGCGCTAGTAATGACTCTAGGTACAGACGACATAGTGTGTCACTGTGGCTCTTATGTAGTTTTGATAGGGTCGATTTTCCAACAAAAATGTATAGTCTAATGTGACGACTCTACCATTATGTACTACATTTATATGTTACGGTCAAAGTGATAAATGTGAAAATTATGAATAATCGCCGGTTATTATGAATAATTACCGCATGATCTGGTTAATGTGATTAATATGAGGTCATTTATGTGTGTATAAAACTAAATAGGCGGCTTAGGGGTGACCCAAGGGCCACCCCCGCCGCACCTTAACCTATTTTTCACTTTAAATCAAAACATTATGTTATAGGCATCATGGAAAAGTAATATTATGCAAGAAACATTCCAAACTCATTATGCCAAATTATATTAATATATGATATCAAAACGTTCAAAAGTTTGGCTGTACACGAGCACGTACACAAGATGTTGTTCTCTTTTAAGAAATTTGTTAGTACTAAGGTTGAATTATTAAATAATCACTGTTAAATGTGATTAATTTATCACTTTTACCGCGACTGTCGGTAATTATTCATAATAACCGGTTATTATTAATAATTTTCAATTTATCACATTAACCGTAACATATACACAACGGTATTCTACTGTTTGTATATACAAGTGCATTGTCATTCAGTGGGATTGTTGTCGTTGGGCTTTATGCGTATTGCATGCTGAATCGCAACTGCTAGGGAGGTCTGTGTCTAATTTAATTACCTAGACAATGTCTGTAGTCGATGCTTTAGTGTAGGCGCACACCGTTGATTTTTAGTTGGCCGATAGTTGTGCCCGATTTTAATTTGTATGAAGAATCGGCCAAATCGAATCGGCGTAGTGTGCGCACTCCCATACATGCCCATACTGATCAACTGCCCGACTAAACTATTGGCCGACAAAAAATCAACGATGTGCGCCTACTCTTACCTAGATATTTGCGCATTTGGTATTTAAAAAGATTCTTAGAATTGAACCTAGTGAGGTGGTTGACACCAGCTAAATATCTATCGCCCGTAATCACAAACATTGCTATGAGGTCTCACAGTGCGCGTGGACGCACAGGGTGACACACGAACCGATCACAGAGCTCTATTCAACTCTGTGCGTTCGATTTGCTGCATCACTTAAGCAAGCATCGCTTGTGAATACGGGCGTATACTTATCTACTCGTAATATTGTATGAATCAACATTATGCAATAAAGAACTATGACTAGGTATACCTGCACGTTTATGAGCTATCAAAACCCATTTTAGTACAGCGCAATAGTATTTCAATTATTTGATGTCATTGATTCAATTGATGAATTTGTGCCTTAGTATTTGTTAATCAATTCAATGTAGAGTTTCTATCATTAAAACTGCTGTCAGCATATTGACATAAGTAGAAGTAATTGGGAAGATGGATGCCTCTTTATCATGAGGCTTCTATACTCATATTTTCAAATCCCCTTGAGAGAGAGAGGCTAGACGACCGTCTAGCCTGGTGGTTCGGGTACTGGATTACGTCTGCTACAGTCTCGAGATCGAATCCCGTCGAGGGCAAATGTTTTTAATTAAGTGCGCATTTATACCAAAAGTTATGGACGTTCATGTAATATTTTCGTTCGTTTAACCAAATTTCGTCCACTCCTGGACAAAGGCCTCCCCCAATAATTTCTGCAACGATCAGTCCTGCGCTGCCCGCATCCAGGTACTTCCCGCGACCTTCACCAGATCGTCGGTCCACCTACCGTTGGAAGGATGAAATCGTCGTACCATCTATGTTTACGCATTTGTTATAAAGTTACAGTAGCCAGTGGAAGCTCTGCTTAGTTCCTTGGAGCTATAGGTAATTGGTGTGATTATTGAAATTATTATTACATTGAAATCAATTTGACCTGATCTAAAACTTCCTTAGAGCAGAACCACGAATACCACGATAGAGATTAAAATTCGTTCTGCCCATTGCTGGTAACCATTAAGATCATTAAACGATAAGTACATTTCCTTCCCAACAAAATTGCAAGCGATCTGGATTTAACATTTCATCGGGTAATTTCGATCAGTTAGCAACATTAATATCATTCTCCTTTGAATTATGAATATTGATGCCCATTAACTTCCTTATTGCCCCAATTACGTTCGAGCGATGTATTCCGCTGGATATTTATGTAGAACCAGCTTCGGAAACCGAGCCGTTTACTATCTATTACCAATTATGATATCTATGATAGGGCAGTAAAGATTTAATTAGAAGAGTGTAGTCGCAATCGCAGGATGCTCTTGACAGTATAACACGCCAATTTTACAATCGCCAGAACATTAGACTGAGTGACGAAATTGCTATTAAAACTACAACTATAATTATGTCACTTTGAACGTTTTTTCTCCATTATTAATAGCCGAATTTGCCGAAATGTTTCCATTGAGAAAAATATTTGATTTTAATCTACGAGTATGTAGGTAGGTATAAGTATTATGTGGTTGAAGTATAAAAACGATACTAGCCTCATTAACAAATTCATTAGAAAATAATGAATCAATATTTACTAAGTATTACATATTCAATTGGGTATTTCATACGTTACAAATAAAGAACGTTGAATTTTTATGATTTCACCAACACTTTCACTTTCGTGTTGGCAAAAAATATTAATCAAAATTAATTGGAATGCATGTAGGAATACGTTCCTGTTAGGTACATTTCGATTGGATTCTTTTATTTTAGTTATAATTCCGTATTTTTATTAACGTGATTCACGGAACATTTTATATTATTTTGCTTCAACTCTACATTAAAAATAATAGTTGTACATTAATCAAACTGTCTATTTATAAACGAGTAATTAGCTATCGCTTTTAGTTCAGTTTTGTTGAGTTTTGTGGAAAGGCATTGGTTAAAATCAGAACCAATGTTCGAGGAACGTTGTTTATGAATGTTTCAATAACAACGCCGGTGATAACGAACTTTCCAAGTCAGCGCGTCCTTATCTTGACCTGGCATGTGGGTGTTCATAATTCACAATATCCCGTTGCTCAGCCGAGGATGTCCAGGATAATGACGTGCCCACCACGCGTGACCGTGGGCGGATAGCATTTAGTTGCCATCCAACCGCGCAGTCTCCATCCAACTGTGCAGTCGCCATCCGACTTTCCGATCCATAACTCGAAAAATTACTCGACTTTGAATCGAATCGCATCGATTCACATGTTTCGAATCTTGTTTAAGTGCGAAATTGTGTTAACGGTGTCCTTCGGCGTTCCAATCGTAATCAAATGCATTGGAAGTGCGAGCCAGTTGCGTTCAATGCTTGGTCGATACCGGTTGAAATCTTTCACTTACTAAATTGTTGTGCAATTTATATTAGACTTATCTTGTTAGTCAGTGTTAGCATCAGTTCGTGACGGTACTACACAGAAGTGACTAATATTAAGTTTCAAAAGTGATGACAGTGATGTGTAAGTGAAATGTTGATTACAAAGTACACGGCGATCTTGCTGGAGAGTGCCAGGAGTTCGGAGGCGCGGAACGAGGCCATGTCCAGGTCTCGGGAGAGAGGCGCCTGGTCCTCCTCCTTGGATAGCGGGTCCAGTGGCACCAGGCCGAGTTGGAGGCGACGATATTTCCAATACAGGTAAGGTTTGTAGGTTATAAACAAAGTTTTATTATATGGCAAAGTTTAATTGTAATTGTGATACCAAGTTACACTTATAAATATACTTAGTACTTACAATTACACCGGAAAAGCTACACCATTTGGGAATTACCATCATACCCCTTTTCTGGTGTCTTGTATTTTTAATTAAGCTCTAACTCTACACAACTGTTAGGTTTTAATCTAATTAAGCTGCAATCTAATGAATCTCACCTCCAGCTGGCAAATTTATTGATACCTACCGCCCTCCTATAATATTAATGTTTGTACTTATAAGCTATTGCGATGAATGTGCAATGTCACAACAAACATTTTTATGTTTAGTGATATAAGAAATGTTAGATTATAAGCCTAACCTTGTAATTAAATTAAATAAAAAAAAAAGAGTAAATCTTAATTCATAGACAAGTTAAGAAAATAGATGAGCAAACCTAGATAAAACGTTGAAACAGAAAAATATTATTCAAATCTTCTTATCTATATATATAAAAGAAAGTCGTGTTAGTTACACCACTTATAACTCAAGAACGGCTGAACCGATTTAGCTGAAAATTGTCAGGGAGGTAGTTTAGAGCCAGGAGAAGGACATAGGATACTTTTTATCCCGTTCGAAATTAAAAAAAAAGTCTGCTTATTTATTGCTATTAAGGCGGAACAAAGTTCGCCGGGTCAGCTAGTATATATATAAAAGAAAGTCGTGTTAGTTACACCACTTATAACTCAAGAACGGCTGAACCGATTTAGTTGAAAATTGTCAGGGAGGTAGTTTAGAGCCAGGAGAAGGACATAGGATACTTTTTATCCCGTTCGAAATAAAAAAAAAGTCTGCTTATTTATTGCCATTAAGGCGGAACAAAGTTCGCCGGGTCAGCTAGTGATTTGATAAAGAGAGATAGAAAGATACAATCTATCGGAGTTTTCATTGAAAAAAAAAGGTCTCAGAATTAAACCGGCTGCGTTTTATCAAAGCCTGCATTGAACGTTGGCACGACACCGTTCAAAGGGCATTAGGTATTCATCGGATGCGTCAGGACAGCGCATTAAGGTAGTAAATACAGCGGCGCATTACGAGAAATGCATTTTTAGTAGCCGCAATCGGGTGCAATGCAGACGGGGCATGGCATCTAATTGAGAATACACGGTTTGTTTACTGGAAACTTCGCAATGAGACTGGGTTTTGTGTCGGAACAATTGCGAATCGGTCGCAACGTGTGTTATAGGTTTTGTAAATATGCCACATAACATCGTCTTCTCATTATCTACAATCGGCATTTCGTCCATGAGAAAAGACACTAAGGCTGGGTTGCTGCACCATCTTACTTTAACTTTGACAAACGTCAAAGGTCTGTCAAATTCCATACAAAAACACCAATTATTGTTAAAGTTACTGTTAAAGTAAAATGAATCAAGTCAGCCTAAGAATCGTGATAATATTACTCCCTGAGTAAATTTTAAGTTACAAGTAAGAAATAATAATAATATGCATAAAATATATTACTTTATCTGCTTAAAAAAATGCTATTAATTCCAGTAATGGTAAATTAAGAGGTCTTCTTAAGACTTCAAAATATTAAGTGACTGATAAAATATATAAAGACGTAGATTTCATTTTTAACAGTGTTCTTACAATACTGAATTTATCGCACAATCAGTATTGTCTCACCTTCATATTTCTTCTAGCTCCTTAAAGATCCAAAGCGACGAACAAACAACTGCACTCCCCATCTCAGTGTCAGCCCAATTGGCCGTTTCCGCTGCATCGCTTGACCACTGACAGCTTCTATTACTGACAATTATGCTTTATGATCTTAAAGCAACTGTTGTACGAGGAAAGTACGATCATTTGTCGTAATTTTAGAGTTAAATGGTACTTCAGGGTTAGTTTACTTTATGAGATTCGCTACTATACCTCGCTAGGCAGGTTTGGAGGCGGCATGTTGTTGAACACTGTGTCATCTTAAGTCGTTAAAGGAGATATTTTCTAACAAAAAAGTTTACTATAGGTTGGATCTTCCTTTAAAGTTTAAAGGAATAGAGTGTGCTTGGCTATTTTCACCTCTAACAATTTGCGTATCAGTAAAAATATGATTTAAATATCATACATAGTGAGTTCAAGCAAATACTTATTACCGATGTTCAAATCCACAAGGCAGACGATGTTTAGAGTGAAAAGGATTTTGCGACAATAGATAGAGAGAGAGAGAGAGAGAACTTAACAAATACAAATTTAAATTACAAAAATATTCCTATCAGACCAACTAAAAGGTTGTATCGTTGAGAAAGAAGAATACTTGATCCGTTTCAGTTGGTCAGTTTAATTGGTCAGAGTGAAAAAACAGAAACAGACATCTGTCATCATGCCTCAATTAAATCGATGAATTTACAAAAATACTTAGGCTGGTTGCACCATCTTACTTTAACTTCAAAAATCTGTCAAACTCCATACAAAAAGCGGTTATCGTCATAATTACTGTCAAAGTAAGATGGTGCAACCCACCGTAAAATACGGTAGAGCACTGGTTGTTATTCACGGTTCACGTAACAATCAATAAAAATCTTCGGCTTTATTCTTAAAAGGGTCAGTTAAAGTGCACGTTTGATTGATTTCACTGTCCAATTCAAGCGCCCCTATACAGCGCCAGAACAATTGCTTGGAGATTGTTGGAGCCTTTAAATTGCCGATGTGTTCACGTGTGACTGGTTCCGAGCCGTGTGTAACATAAGGGCTCGTTCACATGGCGATCCAGTTTTGCGGTATTCAGAAATGCAGGATCCCTGAAACTGGACTGTCGTGTAAATACACTTAGGCTGGGTTGCACCATTTTACTTTAACTTTGACAAAATAATATCAAAAATCTGTTAAACTCCATACAAAAAACGTCGGTTATCGTTGTAGTTAGTTACGGTCAAAATTAGGTGGTGCAACTGAGCCTTAATTGTGTGTTTGAAATTCGAATCACAAATCCGAACGGATCGGTTTTTTGCGGTACACTGTAAACGAGATGTTCGTGTGAACGGTAATATTAAAAACTAAAACACGTAGGCAGTACAAAACGAGATACTGAAAAAAAAATAGTTCCTGCGATAAACGGGACGTCTCCATAGGAACAAGCCCTTCTCGTGGGTGAGCCGAGCCGAAACACGCTGGCAGTATGATTGCTATGGGGTATGAAAGTGTGAAGCTACAGATGATTGCACATCAAGCTAACACTATGGGAACGTTATGCAGTGGTAAGAGGGGTGATTTTGCAACAAAAAATGTACAGTCTGTTGAGCTGCTGACCGTTAAAATGCGACTCACTCTGCAAATTCTGGAATGCTTCTGAAAGCTCGGCAATTATTTACTTTTCGGTCTAAAATTGTATTCTTATGGAAGAATCTTTTTTTTTTTATGTGACAGGAGGCAAACCTCATGGTAAGTGATTACCGTCGCCCATAGACACCCACAGACCCAGGGGCGTTACAGGTGCGTTTATTTCGTTTTTAAATGGTAACACTTTGCTAATAATTGTATGTGTCTGTGTGTTCCTATCTTTTCCTTGTAAGTACTGTATAATTATGTGATTTACTTAAACAAAAGTTACCAAGTTTCATAACCAAAAGAGTTCGATAGACAGTATCAGTGCTAATTGTCCTTTTTTTGTAAGATTGGCTGTATTCATAGGCCTGGCCTAATAATCACTATAAATATATACCTACATACTTTCAACTTTCCAGTCTTACTGAATCGCTAAATAACAATCTAGGTTGAAAAGTTGATTAGTTTTCCCCGATTAGGCGATCATCGCATAACTGATTGGTTCAATAAATCATGAAGCTATTTAATTGACATCTAATTAATTACGCTCTAAAGTAAATGAATATTGAAAGACGTGCAATAATTGAAATATTCCATCAATCAATTTGCTTTACGTATTTAATCAAGCGACCGATACCTTAATTGGTCCGTTTGGTGTGAAGCTTTTTCACTGATTGACTTTGATTGAAAAACAAATGATTATTAATTCAATCGTTGCGTGGTTGATTGATACTGGACCACTGCTGCATTATTTGTTTTTTTTTTATGTTCAATTGAGCGTAAACATTCTGGTTTTACAAAACGCTCAGATAAATTCCTGCATGATTAGTATAGCCGTGTAGTTTCCGGTTGTAAGAGCTGATCAATAAGTAGTTACACGATCTATATGGCTTGATAGGAATGCAGTGGGAGGTGCTGTTCTATATATCGCTGATTGAGATGTCTTCGATAGATAATTATGTTCAACGTATGGCAGTCGTTATCTAGTTAGATACTTTCTAACAATGCATGCCCTTTATTCAGTCTATTATTTAGTAATTCTTATTTTTCTTGTGTAATATAAAGTCTCATTAAATCTGACGGTTAGTTATCGTAAGTACTTTCCCATCTTCCTATTGCTAAAACTAATTATTCTTAGTTAGTTAGTTCTATAATATCAACCAGTCCAAAAAAAAATAGTGATACTCGACCTGCAGAGAATTTTCCGGAAGAAAATAAAATGATTTTGAAGTGCTACTTGGTGATTGACAGATAATAAACATCTAGGCACATATAAAAACCTTAACTAGAGACATATTACTGTCAGAAAACTTTTTTCTTTGGAATGTATAATATTGGCATAATTTATGAAAGTTATTATCGTTTAAAATATTAGTCAGACCAAAACATTTACCTTATACTATGCCCATTATCATAATAAATCTTTCTGCCGTACCCTTTGTTATGCAACAATAAGTGCATTGTCCGGCGATGGCTTATCGCAGATAAGATCTGCAACCTCGAACAATATCCTTAATAATTGCAAACTGCAGTTATGTCGGTTCGTAGAAAACTGTGCAATGTGTGGTATGTGTTAACGTCGTTGAACTTAACGTTACTTACTCATTTTCTTTGTACATCATCATCATTTCAGCCACAGGACGTCCACTGCTGAACATAGGCCTCCCTCAATGACTTCCACATCGCACGGTTGGTAGCGGCCTGCATCCAGCGCCTTCCTGCTACCTTTATCAGGTCGTTGGTTGTACATCACCAAAACAATATAGGTAACACCACCTTTAGTACACCACCATTTTCTCATTTCGGGGAGTTCTTTAGTGGCGACCACGAGCCGAAAGACGTAGCGTGGGCAGGCCTCCCACTAGGTGGACCGATCTGGTAAAGGTCGCGGGAGGTGCCTGGATGCGAGCGGCGCAGGACCGGTCTTTGTGGAAATCCTTGGGGGAGGCCTTTGTCCAGCAGTGGACGTCTTTCGGCTGAAACGAAACGAAATGAAATGATAGCACCTTTAGCAAGATAATGTCCTCAGAAAATGTAGAGACAGCAGCTCACCATACGTACACATTTTTGTGCCAAAATCGCCCTTATTAAAAACGACTTATAAGCCATACTTGTATACATTTGTGTTGCTGCAAAATCGCCCGTATTAAAAATAACTTAAAGTTTCTTTTAACGATTATAAAATGTTAAATTATTCTGAAATCAGTATGTAACAAAAAGGTCCAAGTGTCATGCATAAAAAGCACTGATAATAACCGTGTGAAATCCTCCAATTTTCAGCCCGTATTTGCACTTTAAAAAGCCGTCAATATAATCGATTTATATAGTTAATCATTCTTGTATAATTTTCTAGATTCCCCATAAGCCTCATCATTCTGTTTTTATCCATATAAATTCAAGGCAAGACCCTAATTATAGCCTTGCCTGTACTCGACCATACTCGTATTATCTCTCAACGTATTTTATTTTCTTTCCCCACAATTTATAGCGGCTAAGAAAAATGCTTCTTGTTAGTGCGTGTCGTGATTATGTGTCATACATAATATCTAATTGCACTACATTATACGTTATTTAATGGTCTGGTTGCTGGCTAGTGATGGGACAGTGACGGGAAATACGTCCGTTGCGATTTAGTAATTAGGTACTACTTATGGCCAATTAGATGCATGTAAAATCATGAACACGTAATTAGCATAGATTGCATTTACAAGACTACCTACCTACAAAATACCTTTAATATTTTTAAAGACACTGAGTACACTAAAGAGAGCTCATTCTTGGATTCGATTCGAACTCCTATTTTTCTATTGATTGATTTATTGATATGACTACAAACTCAGACCGATTCGGATATCAATGTTATCTATCTATGAGTATCTATTCCGTGTGCAGTTTTGGGTCTGATATCAGACAGCCAGTACCGGGGATGCGCAAAGCATTTTCCGAGTTCCGACGATAAAAAAACCGGTAACGACAGTGTCTACCAATATCGATAGACTATACACACCACTAGAGTGCTCTGGTGAGTGAGATTTTTATGTATAATATTTGGACAATAATTAGAAGTATTTTCCCCAACAGCCAGACAGTTTTGACAGTTCCAACTCCTTGCCAGACAGTTTTTTTAGGGTAGCTCCCAAAGCCACCACGACCCAAACTTCATAATTCACCAACATTATATCCTATATTGGGAGCATACGCTGACAAACTTTCAGCTTTTATAAAATGACGTAGGTCTGGCGTTCACTAGCTCTTAGTCTACTTGGTTTGTTAGCAAAATTTTAATTATTCTCCACACTTAAAACAGATCTAGACAAGCGGTCGCGTGTCCAGCCAAGTTCAAGTAACAGAATACTCTTTTCTGAATAATTTTGCAAAGAAATCAAAAGTAGTGTAATTTTCTAAAGGTTTCAAAAACTACTTTATTGAAAACATTATTTTTATAACGATATTTTAGGTTAAATAATAATGGTACAAAATGCGTTACATCATTTGTTACAACATTTTGCAAATAGTTTGGCTCATGAACTTTTTTCTTAGCATTTGGTCTAGAGGTGGGCGGGATGCGGGGAGTTTGATCCGAAAAATCCAAGCGTCATTATTGTAGTGTGCGTGCATTTAGCGTGTAGGATAATTATTTGCGTGCACCGATAACACTCAAACATTAACGGAAGAATGGTGGGGCGCGTCTTCGTGGATGACACGATCTATACAGACTAAGTTTTTGTAGTAAATTATTCCTACTAATGTATGAATAAGAAATCGATGTGATCTGTACACTGGGTAGGTAGTTAAAAAGGCAGCTTATTTTATGCAACCCCATCATTTTTAATATATCAGGAAATGGATCATTGTTGTCCAACATTTAGGGAGTAATTAATTTAGTATACTTTTGTAAAGGGCCCAAGTGCAATAGAATGCCCATTAGGGATCCTAATTAGACAGTGGCTGCGGGATAGCGTTGGTTTATGGTTCCGTACTCCATTAAAACTTTGCTAGCGTGGTTCAGGGTATTTGGGGTCCCGTAGGAAAAGATTTGTCCCTTTCGAATTGAGAGATGGAGGTTTTCTGTATGCTCATGATGTGTACTTATAGGTCTTGATTTTGAAAATAATTTCTAGACAAGTATGTTGCGACTTGCGACTAAGGATCTTCGAAAAGTGTTTTGCTAAAATAAAGTTATTTATTTATCTTTGTATGTTTGTTTCAGGTAATGATACAATTCACTTCCCGACTCCAGAAAAATCCTGTACCTAGGTATGTGTCCTATTTTATTCATTAGGAAAAAGATTTGGTTAAGTAAAAGTTTGTTAGGTCCTGTTGAAATTTTCAGGGTATTTACTAAAAATAATTTAACCTCACTTTATTTAATAGTCGAATGTAACCTACGGAGCATAATAGTGGAGTGACAATAAGTGAAGATGGCCCACCGACTCTATAAACTGATGAATTAATAGACACACGTCTTTCGGCGAGCTATAGCATAATCAATGCTTCGTTCGTTTCAGCCAAATGACGTCCACTACTGGACAAAGGCCTCCCCCAAGGATTTCCATAACGACCGGTCCAGCGCTGCCTGATGATCGAATTGATGCTTAGGATTTTGTTAAAGGTTAAAATCTGGAACGAGGTCAAAAAACCCGTAATTTTAAACAATTTAAAAAGACCCTACCTAACTTTTTCGCATCACGCTTTACCGAATCCTGTCTATGCTATTAAACGTGTCCCGTCTATAACCGCTCCAGTAACTAAGCCCTGGCAGTTATGCAGGCGCATTCGGGCTCTTTATTACAGAAAACTTTTGTTTGCGATATTATTATTTTACGGTAGCGAATTTCCAATTACGGTTCATCGCTGAAGTTGCGAGAAGTTTGTGGGAAGTTATTGTTACTGATAAATATTATCCCATCAAAAACAATACTTGTCAAAAAAACCAAGTCTCGCAACTCAGTTGTTCTACGGTAAAAAGTTGTGAGATCCATGTAATACCAAGTCCAGGCCAGGAAATCTTTAACGTTTTACATAAATTATTGACTTGGCCATCGCACTAAATAATTTTATTTACACGTGTTTTCATGCGATGACCAAGTCAATATATTTATGTAAAACGTTAAAGATTTCCTGGCCTGGACTTGGTATTACATGGATCTCACAACTTTTTACCGTAGAACAACTGAGTTGCGAGACTTGGTTTTTTTGACAAGTATTGTTTTTGATGGGATCTCATTTCTTTTTGTATTTTGTAGACAGCAGTTATGTATCTAGAAAACTGGACCGAAATTGAAAAATTTTACTCGACTTGGCGGTTGCACTACCGTGCCCCCAAATATCATTTCTTTTTGTATTTTGTAGACAGCAGTTATGTATCTAGAAAACTGGACCGAAATTGAAAAATTTTACTCGACTTGGCGGTTGCACTACCGTGACCCAAATATTTTAGTTTTTCCTTGATTCATACACCAAACACTACTTATATTCCAAATTTGAAGCTTCTAGGTCTGCTAGAAGTGCCTTAGAGTTTTGATGATCGGTGAGTCAGTGAGTCAGTGAGTCAGTGAGTCAGTGAGTCAGTCAGTGAGTGACAAAATTAAGTAACTTTGACCCGTTATAATTCTTAAACTACTGGTTCAAATTGAATGAAATTTTAAATATACCGTGTCTTTACAATACCTGCATAGCTAATGAAAATTCAGCCTTCTAGTTTTATCCACAACGAAGTTACAGGCGGTCGAAAATGGCCTGAATTGCTTCGAGAAAAGGATGGTACGGCCGTGCCGCTTTTTTGCTCGACTTGGTGGGGGCACTGCCGTGCCCCCAGATACGTGGTATAAGTAAAAGGAGATCGTTAATAGGAGTTTTGCATTTCGTTCGTTCGTTTCAGCTAAATGACATCCAGTACTGGACAAAGGTTAAAGATTTATTATAAACACAGTAGATAAATCAAAACAGTACGGAAGCTTCATACAAACGCTCGAAATCAGACTCACGCACACAGACGCACGCTTTACACGAGCTCTAAGCGAACCTCGCAGTCCATCCGTCGCGAGTGTCGCGCGCGTTGTTTTTAAGAGCGTTGTAGCAAAAAGTTGGCGTTCGAATTTTAGGTTTTTATTGCTTGACGTCGCGTAGTGAGTGCGCAAACTGCATTTATCTGTAAAATTTCAACGCTGCGTCGACTAAACGATCTTAATCCATAGTTGTATCGTACCTAAGACAGTACATCATACATAATAATAAAGAAATAATATACCTATTTGATTTTTTCTCAGATTAGACTTTTAGCAAAATCAAGTTACGTAATTAATGTATTTTTTACACTAGTAAATCCCGCGACAAGTTTTTAATCTTTAAATTGAGTAAAGTAATAAGTTGATGGGTTTGAAAGAATTTATGTTTTATTTTATTCTTTTTACAGCATCAAAAGCTTGTTTATGAAAAATATTTACTATTTAAATTTTACTTTTGACTTTTTAGTTTTTATGATGCGGGATGGAAAAATTAAAATTTATTCTGATTTTGTGACGTTTCCGCACATAAATATGGATAGGTTAAATAAATAGAATGAAATGTATGAAAACGAGCGTGCCATTTTTTAAACGTTATCTATAATATCTGTGTCCATCAAAGAGCTCGTAACTAAACATCGTAAGCGCCATTCACATTATTATCTAAAAGTTAATAATGAATATTTAGTTTTTGTAAATCTAAACAAGTCAGGAAATCAAAGAGGTAAATACTGATATCATTGTGATTTTATAGAATTTATTATTATAAACCACGGTCGTATAATGCTAAAAAATCAGAGGTAACTTTATGATTTTTATCCATAGAGCAAAATGTATCTAATCGTGTTTTTAAACAGTTATCCCATTAGGTACACATGCGTTCTGTAATACAAACCCATCAAAAACAATACTTGTCAAAAAACCAAGTCTCACTACTCAGTTGTTCTACGGTGAAAAGTTGTGAGATCCATGTAATACCAAGTCCAGTCCAGGAAATCATTAATGTTTTACATAAATATATTGACTTGGCCATCGCATGAAAACACGTATAAATTAAATTATTTAGTGCGAAATGAAACGAAATTTTGCATGCCTGTGTAGACGTGCAAAATTTCAGCTCAATGGGAAAACGGGAAGTAAGTAAATTTTAAGTTGCAAGATTTTACAACTCCAGATGTCAAAGAAAATAAAAGCTTGTAGATAGCTTTACAAAGAAAAGAAAACATTTATGAAGAAAATAAAAAGTACTGTCTACGATACATTTGTTAGGCCGTGTTGCACCGTCTTACTTTAACATTGACATCAAAAATTTGGATGTCAAAAATCTGTCAAACATAAAACACCGGTTATTGTCAGTTAGGGTCAAAGTTAGGTTGTGCATCTCAGCCTTAGTGTATTTTAATTAAATTTAATACAAATAAGGATGACGAAAATAATCGATAAGTGATCTCACTCGAATATTTCTTATAGTAGGTATACAAGATGTCGAACAAATGGTTACTTACTGAAAAAGTGCTTCATGAGACCTAGCAAACGGCATCAATAATTATGTTTAAGAACGAACTGAATCTATTCAAAAAACCTATATTTCCAGCTTTCATACATTTAATACAGTTACAAACAAACACGAAATCAATGGTTTCTGAGAATTCTGAGTGCCTTAATGCCGTCCCCTTTATCTGTTTATTTAGTATTTATTAATTAGTATCTCTTGATGATATTGTAGCAAGTTAAACCTAAAATCATGTTTTCCGTAAATAATTTAAATAAGAATGCAATTTACGAGTTTGTTGTTTGATTATTATATATTACTCAATTAAAAATTTTAATTTAAAAAATTAACACTTCTAATATGGTAGGTATGGCTGGCGGCATACATTTAGTATGAAATTCGGAAACATTGAATTTTCGCATAGATCTAGTTTATTCTTTGACCTATTTATTGTTATTGTTTTAAAGAGCTCATGAAGCACTTACAGGAACAGTAAACAGTTTCTCGATATCTTGTATAATTAAAAATCAAATGAAATCACTTATCGTTTCCACCCTGTACCTATACTTTTAAAAATAAACTCATTTTATACGTTCATTTGTATAAGTATCTACAATACAAATACCTAACCAACTTAGTTGACGTTTTATAAAACTATTTGTCTAAGTGTCATCGAGCGACCGCTGGTGGATTTGCCATTTACCTGACCTACCCCTTTATTACTAAACGTTTAATATCAGATGAATAGTTACGCGCCAATTTCTTTCATTCAGTCGTCAGTAATTGAACTTTCGGAAAAACATGACGAAGCATTGTGTGACCATACAGACGCTATTCAACTTTTATTAGTAAGGAAGAGTATATTTTATGTTGGTAGAAACACAATAGCATAGACTAATGTTTTGACACCCTGTTAAAATTTTTATTAGTCATTTATTTTTTCCTGACCAAACAGAATACCATAATAATATCTTTTGTCTATTCTACCCATATTCTGTAAGTAAAATAATAAAAAGTTTGAAAAGAAAGAACAAGTCCGATTTACCTAAACAAATAAATTAAAAATACTTGCGGATCAAAAGTACTCAATCATACTACAATCTACGAAAAAATCACGCGTGACGCATATACGTCAGTGGGCAGTCAACTGACATAGACCCGGCGTCTACGAGTGCCAAAGCACGACTGATTTATGCCATTTGATGCACCCGATTTTATAGTATTTTCAAATTAATTTTTCATTTGAAGATTGAAGATAGATATTTTTTCTTTTTCACACAATAATAGTACTATGTTTCTTCTTAAGTATAAAGTAGTTTATGTTGCCAAATGACTTTTAGATTATGAGATGTGACCTGTTTCTTTGCAGTAATTTTCTCGAATTTTGACTATCTTAGACATGATAAAAATGCATTTTAATGAATTAAACATCAAAATTTTCTCAATACACTTTCTTCTTCAGGGTATGCTTATTCTAATGAATACATTTTATCTTCTTACTTAGAAATAAATTTGTTGTAATATTAGTTCAAAGTTGTGCCTTCGCGAGTTACCTGGAAATCGGGCTTTCGAAATTCGCTGTTATCGTAGGTAAAAATCCAATTTGAACGAGATTTTGTCAATAGACATTCCGTAAAAACGTATGATAATTACGATGATATAAGTCAAAAGAAGCTATAACAATAAATTATATGACTAAAATCATTTCGAAATCTGCCAAATTCTCGATTTCTGCATGAAAAATGTGACAACGCTCTTAATAATAATTTTATTGCATGCGCTGTCCGCTGTATTTTTAAAAACATGCCACGAGTGTATTGCGTAGTATACGGATGCTTGAACTCGGCATCTTCAAAACCAGAACTTTCATTTTTTAAACTTCGTAATAATTCTGAATGGTAAAAATGATTAAATATTACTTTTTAAATAAAATGCTTATATCTGATTTTGTAATAGTTCTTTTTAAATTACGTAATTATGCTTCTTAACAATTTATGTGTTCTATTTGATAAAGTAATTTGCTCCACGCGCTTTGGTACTAAGTGATGAATTGTATTTAAAATGAGGCAATAGGTAATGTGAAAGTAAGTATCCGGTACTTTATTTATGAGAATAGATCTACCGGCCTCTAAAAGTAGCTAATCAATTTATTCGATTATGTATTTGATCTTTATAGAACCTAGTTATAAACGTTTTAATATTTATTTGTAAACTACTTGGTCAGTTAATTTATTCCATTAGGTATTTGATAATTAAAGAACCTAAATAACCGTTTTAATAAATAAGTAAGTAAAAACCTTATTAATTTTATAAAGATTAAGAGTGACAACCCTAACACTCAGTTGAAGTGTAGGTATTTAACTCGACGAAAGGGCTTAGTTTCCGTACTGCTTTAGCTCATATATTTACTGTGTTATAAACGAATAAATAAATTACTAATAGGTATTCTTGTCTCTTCAAAGCTAAAATATTATGGTTATGCTAAAAATAAGTTCACCACACTACCACCAGCTGATGTGTTGCCCCGCAAGTTATATTTGGGACGTGTTTAAGTACCCTGAAATCGGCTTACATAGGTTGAATTTTGAATACCGTCAAGGGAATTGAACTCTCCTTCAAATCAGGCAGTCCAATAGTGACATTATTAAGCTATTGTCGCCTTTAATATGTTTCAGTTTTATATAACTTGAAAAAATCCAATTGCCTATGGTGGGAATTGAACCCAGGACCTTTCACTTGCCGAGCGACTGCTCTCAGCAAAATCTTGATTTAAGTTTTTACGGGCCGTAGCGTGACCATGCCTTAATGCAATGATGCAGATGTCCTGTTCGTTTTTCAGCAGCACCGCATAATGTTTTGAATTTATGCATGGCAGCTGTTGCTCAAAATGCAAAGCAAAACCATCACTCTACACTTTTTGGTCGACGATGGTTTAAACTCCAAGATTATTTAGCAACTTTAAAATATGTATTTAATGTAAGTATTTACATTAGGTCAATTTTCATGTCAATTTGCTAACAAAGGAAATGATGAGTTTCCAATGCAAACAGATTCTTAGCAAGAGAAATGATAAGCTCCCAATGCAAACAGAGAGACACAGACCCGGGTTGCATCATCTTACATACAAACGTCAAAAGTCTGTTTTAAGTCCATACAAAAACACAGGTTATACTTATAGTTACGATTAACTTAGGGTTAAAAAGTTAAATTCGCAACATCTTATGTGACCTTTCATGTACAGTAAAATATCACAAAAACACAAGGCAAAACTTTGGTAACTGTTCTTTGTGCAATTTGCAATTAAAGTTTAAAACTTTCTAGGCTCTGCAATAAATAATTAAACCAACAAAAGTTCAGCTTCCATGGTATCGCATCACCATCGAATACATATCGAGCCCCATCGAATGCCATGGGCAACTATGCAACGCTTGTGGAGAATTTTAGCAGTGCAACTCTGTTAATATGTAACCATGTGTCTTGTAGGGTAACCATTAAGATTTTGTAAGTGATGGAAATGGATAACGCAATAAAAATTCATTTCTCTTTCGTAAATAAATTTATTGATACAATAACTAAAGTGGTAAATAAGTATAATTAAAACATTTTTTTTTCATACAAATGTGGCTTCTCAAGTCATTCATTCTATCGCGTAATTATTGTGTTACGTACGTTCATTCATTTGCTACTAATGTTTTAAAAGAAAAAATATATGAAACTAAATTTATTGTTCGGCTGGGCAGCGTTCGGGAAACTACGCAACATCTTTTCGTCCAAAATACCCCAGTGCCTGAAGACGAAAGTCTACAACCAATGTGTGTTACCTGTGATGACTTATGGCTCGGAAACGTGGCCCCTCACTATAGGCCTTATACAGAAGCTCAAAGTTGCACAGCGTGCTATGGAGAGGGCTATGCTCGGTGTTTCTTTACGAGATCGAATCAGAAATGAGGAGATCCGTAAACGAACTAAAGTCGCTGACATAGCCCGACGGATCAGCAAGCTAAAGTGGCAGTGGGCAGGGCACATAGTACGCAGAACTGACGGCCGATGGGGCAGCAAGGTTCTGGAATGGAGGCCACGTACCGGAAAACGCAGCGTGGGACGTCCACCCACAAGGTGGACCGACGACCTGATAAAGGTAGCGGGAAGGCGCTGGATGCAGGCCGCTACCAACCGTGCGATGTGGAAGTCATTGGGGGAGGCCTATGTTCAGCAGTGGACGTCCTGTGGCTGAAATGATGATGATGATGAAATTTATTGTTAGTCTAGTCTTGTGTAGAATATTATTTCCTGAATACTATTTCAGTAGTTTGTGGCTATTACGAGTACATACTTATGTACAAAGCAATATTTGTTTATTATTCAGCTTCTAAGACAATATCTTTTTTATTACAATAAAACCTTATAGATAAGGTTTAATTTTCGTAATAAAAAAGTAGGTAATTAAAATTACTAAGCGCCTCCATACCAGCTTATCAGCGACAGTTCAGCTTCATTCGACACCTTAACTTTATGAAATCTTCTACACTAATACACTCGTCGTCAAATAAATCGCACCTCCCGCGACAAGCACTTTTAAACGTATGCATCCCCACTTCCCACCAATATTGGCACTACTTAAAAGCCTAGTTCTAAACTTGATTTCATTATAGGAAAGGTTTTTACCCCAAAAATGTGTCTTTAGAAGGATCCAGAGTCACTTCTTCAAAAAATAGGTAGTTACGCTTGAGCCAACTTTTATGGCTATAAAACTGTTAAGTTGGGATTAATCGCTATCCATCGGTTAAAGAGGACACGTGAGATCATTATTTGGTTTTATTACCATAAAAATTGGTCTAATTGATCCCAGAGGTGAGCCCAAAGTGAGGTCTTTTTTCAAGTCACATTTATGGTATATGTTAATCATTTATTAAGAAATTGAATGTATTTTTCTTTAAGGATATTTATTGGGCTTTCAAATAATACCAATATTGTTGGGGTACCATGATTGTGTCAGAAGAAAATCTTTAAAGTTCGCGTCGCGGAAGGTGCGATTTATTTGATGTTGAGTATATTATAAAGAGGAAAACTTTGTTTGTGTTGTCGCCACAGTCGTTTCCGCCCGGAAGTACAATTTGCCGCCGCTAGAGGGCGACACCGAGATGTCATTCGAACAACGAGCGGCCACTCGATCATTCCTTGTCGAAGCGTCGAGCTAGTAACACTCACCTTGTCTTGCTGAAAGCTATTATTATTTTAAAAAAACGAAGTACAATTATTCTTTTTATAAGTGATTTTTATTTTCAATTGGTAATATTGTAAAAGAGTAAAGTATCATTTCAATTATTAATAAATATGATTTCACTATAGAAAATTGAGCTATAATAATTATTACGATGGTGAGATTGTGTAGGTAATGTAGCTAAATATTAATAAAAGTGTTTTTGCAGAATATTGGTGTTTGAGTTGATTTACATTTGGTTGTAATGAATAGGCTCAAAAACTACTGGTTCGTTTTTAAAAATTCTTTCACCATTCGAAAGCTACATTATACACGAGTAACATAGGCTAAATTTTATTTTGGAAAAAAATAGGGTTCCGTAAAATATTTGGGTTTTTCGGACACGAGGTGTAAAAAATCAACCAGAAAAGTTACTTACCAGTGTGAAATAAAAGTCGCAAAAACATTTATTGGAAGTATGGTCACCCTACTTCCGCGACAGTGGTCTAAGGAATTTATATTGGACAGGCATTGCAGCCACGTTGCGGTATACTTGCATGCTAATATGCAGCCGCTTATTAATTTATTCCTCTTCTTACATCCATCCATAAACGATGAAGTTTTAATCACATTGTAGACAGCGTGTAGAGAAAAACTGGACTTCACATTCTTAATGGGGAGAGTACTTACTCGTATGTAAAAAAATATGAGTAAAAGAAAAATTTTGATGAATGAAAAGTTTCATTTTAAATCTTGAAATATTGTGGCTTACTCAATTAACAAAAAAAAAGATCAGTCTATGATAAGAGACGCCTATGGCTCTCGAATAGGCTACCATGATATACTTTAACTACTGCTATGAAATGAGATCCATGTATTACAAGCACTTAAACCAAGACGTATAAACACATAAATACTAAGGATGGGTTGCACCATCTTACTTTAACTTTGACAAAAGTCAAAAATCTGTCAAACTCTATACAAAAAACACCGGTTATCGTTAAAGTTACGGTTGAAGTTAGGTGGTGCAACTCAGCCCAAGTAACTTAGCAGCCACGAACAAAATTATCACGAGCAACTATCTTGCAATTCAAATTAACGTTTAATTAAAGTGAGGTTTATTGGTACATTTGTCGAGTAACTGGCTATCATAACGCTTGTTTATGCGCCGATAAATCTAGTGATGTTCCGAACACTTATCGATAAAGTGCTTGTACATTGTAATGTTTATGGCTTTGTATGAAATAGTAGCTTCAACGTAATACTCAGCGGTTGTGGTTGTAAGATATTATGTGATATTTGAAAAGATTATGATTATGAGAATTTAGAGTAAGTTCAGTAACTGTAGTTGTTAGTTTATTTATTAGGTTTAAGAACTTAAAAGCTACTTAGTACCACTAGTGTAAAATAAGCACCTACCTACCTACTTTGCAGGTATGCTGCATACCACATATAGTTTATTCATTCATATCGTATGCATAACTGCAATGATATTCAACATCAGTTAAGGTTACGGTTAAACACCGCTCAGCAGAATAAAGAATAGTTTCGTTTATAATAATTAATTTATAATTTAACTATTATTTTTGCTTGTCATCCCACAACTCCAAAATCTTTGTAGATTCAATCAAAACTCAAACTCAAAACATTCAATCAACATCATGTGCTATATTGTGAATGTTAAAAGCGGTCCTTTTATCGATAAATCAACAATTGTAATACACACCCCTATTCACTCCCAGGACATGTTGCAAGTGCGCCCACGCAGGATCGACACTAACTGCGATTTCGAAAGCGTTCGATTGGACAAACCGCGGCCCACATCGGTAATTGCCAATATGATCGTTAAAATAACGGAGTAACGTTTACAAGTTATAACGACTTGTTTATGGTAAGTGTGTGGAATATTTTCAGAATCGTTTTGTATGACAAAGAAAAGTAATTGATAATGACGATCAAAATAATCTCTCCTCTTCATCATCATCTCAGCCATAGGACGTCCACTGCTGAACTAGGCTTCCCTCAGGAAACATAAGTACCTAATGCTTTCCATGTTGCCCGGATGGATGGTAGCGGCCTGCGTCCAGCGCCTTCCTGCTACCTTTATGATGTCGTCGGTCCACCTTGTAGACATCTTTCCTCTTCACTATTATAAAATTATTACTTTTGGGTATTTGAAAATTTTAAATTTTATTTTTCTTCGTTTACAAAGTACTTGATACTCACTCCGTTTCAATGATTGAAAATAATTTTAAAATTGACACAGTCTAAAAAGCAATTCCACTTAATAATGTAGGTTTAATAAAATAAACATTGTGTACAAACCACTTCCTTACAGACTTTTACACTATTTTTATATGCGATAATGAAAATTTAAGTATCAAACGATTGTTCTATAAAACTGAGGATGTTTGTACAACTGGATTGAACAATCAAAGAAATAATAACGGATCAAGAAAAAGTAGTTTGTGGATTGCCAATTAATTAATCGGAAACATTTTATACGTTTTTAAGAATCCGTTCTGCGAAACTTAACATTTAACGGAAATTGAATGTTCTTGCGTATGTACGTACTATCGTACAAAATTAGTTTAAATTGCTTTAAATTATCAAAAATGTGTGTATAAAGCACATATTTTTGATGTTGTCGGAAAATAAGTCCGAATAATAATAATATTAAATGTTAATTTGTGAGAATGGATGGATGGATGTCTGTTTCATAATATACCGCATTTTAACCGCCTCTGTGGTCTAGTGGTAAGACCACCTGCTTTAGACGCAGAGGTCCCGGGTTCGATTCCCAGTGGGGGCAGATTTTTCTGTTCGGTTTGGTAGGTGATAGGGTTTGTTCTAAGTCCGCCTTGCTAGCTACCACCATCTTACCTAAGTCTGTCGCCATATCAACAATGTTAACAGCATTGTTGTGTTCCGGCAGTTAGAGGTACGATAGCCAGTTCCTCCGTGGTTGAGGATTCCGGGTGAAGCTCGCTTCCACCTTCGGCCTGATCATCACTTACCATCAGGTGAGATACAGGCCAAGAGCTTCCTCGTTGTGGATAAAAAAAATACTTTGCATTCTTGCAAACGTTCCTTCACGCAAAAACTACTGCACGCACGAATTTTGTGTAGCGCTTTATTCTTCAAGATAGAAGAACTATAAATACATAAGTAAGTACCATAAGTTTAGTTCACACTTAACTGATTGGCTTGGACATAACAGCATTAAAACATAACTACACGTTCCGTTTCTCAGCTTAAAAGCAATCAGTATAATATAAATCAATATCCAAGTGTTAAAGATAGAGTTAGCATGGCGACTACGTCCAATCGCTATTTAATGGGATGGCATCCGACTAATGGCTTAAACATGGAGGTTTATTGCATTGCAATAGGCTGGCTGTAAATAATTCAACAGCATTCGCTTGCTGTAGAAGGTAGCAAATGAATTATTGAGACAGCTGGTGTATTCTTACTTCTAATTTAATCAATGGACGAGTGTACTGGGGAAATGCAATAATTGTTGATGAAACCGTTTTTACTGCTATACTATATAGGTAGTTACTGATTTTTGCCCGCGGTTGGTTATAGATTTGCTTTTATCTTTAGTTGCTAGTGGCTCCAGAAAATTGATTCCATAGGGCAGACGGTGTCAGTAAAAAAATTGGACTTTTTACTTATTGCTACCATACAAGTAGCTTAATATGAAACATTCAGTTCCTAATATTTGTTGCCTCTTAACTACAAACTTGAATCTCTTACCTCTTTATAAATATTTACATTTCAAAACAGATCTACTTCCAAACTAAAAGTAATTATAATTCTGTCTAACTAGTTAATGGAGGGTGCCTTGTTTAGCCTCTAACACCTGAGAACTTGGTCGTCTCCTAATTGTCTAAATAATTGTATTGCACTATTTGGGCACATAAGTGGTCCGGAACAGGTGAGGGTAGTGTGTGGACAGATTTTGGTACCCATTAAGTGCCTATAGTTGAAAGTATACGGACTCAACAGTTAACCCAAAATAGCACGCAACGTTCGAACAAAATTAATAACTTATTTTATGGGCATGATTATTGTTACGGTTTGAACTGTATGAAACTTTGAAGATTATCGTAGCTGCTAAAACGTAAAGTGTTCTTAACTGTGTTTCACAAAGGCATACTTAAAACAAAAAAAGGATGGGTGTCAATGTTACTGCTAAACTTAAAACTAAGAAGACCGCTCTGCTAGCCAGGTTCCAAAAACTATCATCCTACTAATATTATAGCGAAAGTTTGGATGTCTGGCTGGATGTCTGGATGTTTGTTACTCTTTCACGCAAAAACTACTGAACAGATTTTGATGAATTTGCATTATTGTTTATAACCCAGAATAACATATAGGCTATAATTTATGACGATCTGTTACAAACAGAATTTCACGCGGGTGAAGCCGCGGGAAAAAGCTAGTTAAAAAAATAAAAGGGAAATAAACGTTCAGTGTGCATCGCGTTTTTTTTTTACATTTTTAATAGTCTAACTCTAAACCTTTTATCACTCATTACTATGCTGAACGCTAAATTATGCCCAAAATCAACTAAGTACCTAAAACTGAACTAAGTACTCGTATCTAATCGCCAACCGTGTCTTGCGTCTCTCATAATGACAGATCTATTAGCAGCCCTTTAGTCCAGTCAATAAAGCATTATAGATGGAAATCCGTGGAACACAATTTTTGACTTCGGGACTTTATTTAGGCTAGTTAGGAGGTGAACATAGCAAAAGTCCCCGCCCTTAGCCCTTGAGCCGGCAGGGAGAGGGGGGTTTAAAGGTACCACTTTTCGGTTTTTCGCTTAATCCTCGGAAACTATGCGCCCTAGTGGCATGACTACTATGAACCAAAAAAAGCTTATTCAATTTGCTACAGGTGAGATGGTCAAGTTTTTCTATATCTTGTATAGTTTTCGCGGCATCAGCTCTAGAAGGTCTGTAATATTGGAAATTTTATTTTTGTCTTACAGGTTTCCATCAGCAGAAAATCGACAAAATCAACATTGAGCTAATATTCTAGAATATTCTAGACATGCGGGAGCATGTTAAGCCTAGTTCCAGGGAGGGGACTGCAACGTGCGTATATTTAGACGAACCAATTGGAGCCACTTTTCACTCCTCATCACTCAAAAAGTACTGTGCATTAACACTTCAAATTTGGCTCATGTGTTGAGACTTGCAAGATAATCATCAGCTTCAAATTTCATAAATATGCCTCAAACGGTTCTTTAGGTATTCTACCTTCTAGAGGAGATGTCGCGAAAACTATACAAGATATAGAAAAACTTGACTGTCTCACCTGTAGTAAATTGAATAAGCTTTTTTTGGTTCATAGTAGCCATGTCACTAGGACGCATAGTTTCCGAGGATTAAGCGAAAAACCGAAAAGTGGTACCTTTAAACCCCCCTCTCCCCGCCGGCTCAAGGGCTAAGGGCGGGGACTTTTGCTATGTTCACCTCCTAACTAGTCTAAATAAAGTCCCGAGGTCAGAAATTGTGTTCCAGGGATTTCTCTCTACACCGTCGTTAAAGCATTCATTGACTGGACTACTTTCACCCTCACCAAACTTTAAAACACTCGTTTTAAACAAAAATCTGTCCGGAGTCCGGACTGAATGCGAAATGCAATGCCCCTGCTTCTTTTCAAATGTACCCTGCACCGGGAGTTCCTTAGGGAGGAAAGTTTCCCAGAAGCAGCGGGGTTACTCCGAAAAACATCTGAAGTCTCGAATGTTGTTATCCCTCTCACGCAAAGCGAGAAGCCAGTATGAGCGACGGTGACAGATAGACTCGAAACTACGTAAACTGCGTTTCGGAGCAGACCTGCAGACGCCAGAGGCCCGGACACTCCGGACGTCCGAGTCCGCCCAATTACAAACAACTAACAAGAGAGGCTGGCGCGTTATTAAAAATTCAAATACATCTTCAGATCGTTTGGAATGGGCAAGGATCGGATCGCATGAAAGGGATCGCAAAAGTTAAAACTTGTTACGGTATAATGATGGATCTTATTCTATGTAGAAAATAATAATTGAGGCACATGACAGTTCTTTTAGAACCAACCAAGTAAGAAACAAACTTAAGTATATTTATACTCTATGCGTATCCTATGTAATACCTATGGAAGTTTTACCTTATTTACCGAGTTTATACGACATACGTTTACAGTTGATTTTGCACGGTTTTGTAGATTACTAAACATTTACATTTTTCTCAAAAGTAGGCTATATTTAGATAATATTTCAGTCTTTAAACTATAACGTCATGAATTTGTGGTTAGAAAGAGCCTAGGTTCGATTTTAACATTAAAACAAATTGTTTCTTTGGATTTTAGCCCGCAGTTCTTATGTTAGTAGTTAGAACTAAATAGACGTTAAAAGAGATCAACTTAACCTACAAAACATGAAGAAAATCTAAGCTAAGAAGAATAAGTTAAAAAAATAAAACTATTCCTTAAAACATCTGAAACCCTCTTAACGCTTAAGTTACAAAGTCATCTCAGTTTAGGTATTATCGTTTGAAAGTTCCCCGACTTTGTCGTCAGAAATATTTAAATCGCAATATTCCCGGCATCTTATCTTTCACGGGACGTTAAACCTTTTAGGGTCTCGCGTCTCTCATAATAATCAGAGTTTACTTTTTTTTTATTTTTTTTTTTTTATGTGTGATAGGAGGCAAACGAGCAGACGGACTTATACTTCCGTATACTTTAGGCCACTTGTACACTAGATGCTTTGTAAGTTGTGGAAAATCAAGAACAGAATTTTTGAGCCATGGCTGTGTTGTTTTTTAATGACTCAAGCCTGAACTGTCCTAAAAACCTGATAACAAAATAACCGAATTAGTTTTAACTATTTAGGGTTTGGATAATTACTTAATATTATAATGGCAGTGCCTTGATTACTTTTTTACCCGACTACGGCAAAGCAAAAGGAGGGTTAATAGTTTGACAGGCTATGTATGTATGTATGTATGTATGTATGTATGTTCATGTGTTCCCTCGTAACTTCTAAACTACTTATCAGAATTCGACAAATGACATATCATTAGAAGCGTCTTAATTGTCCGCTGGTTATAGGCTATATGGAGTTTCACAAAATCGAATGTGGCGCCCTCTAGCGGACAAAACATACAGAGTAAAAAAATAAAGTTAAGATAAATATGCCGTGTTTGGTATCATTTGAAAGCGCTTTACTTGTACATTTCGAATATATATATATTACTAGCATTTGCTTGTGACTTTACCTGTATTCATGGGCTGATTGCATATAATTCAGATCTTTTCGTTCATAGCTTCTTTACTACTTATTAGTTCATCAATTTAACTTTTGTTAATATATATTATGCGCCACAAATACACTTTAACACCAAAATAGTACAAATAATAAAAAGTAAAAAAACTAAAACCCAACTACGACAAAAAACGACGCTGAAAAAGTATAAAACAAGATTTTCAGAATACTGAACTGAACGAAGTTGCCAATGTAGTTGCATAGTAATTTTCATGTTTGGAAAGGCGTAGTCACACGTTACTTAAACCTACCTACCGTAGCACTTTGACAACGTGTGACTGCGGTTTTCCAAACATGAAAATTACTATGCAACTACATTGGCAACTTCGTTCAGTTCAGTATTCTGAAAATCTTGTTTTATACTTTTTCAGCGTCGTTTTTTGTCGTAGTTGGGTTTTAGTTTTTTTACTTTTTTAACCTGAAAATTCGTTAATTCATCTATCTTTTTCGTCCTATACTTTTAATTAATTTCTTGCCAGTCAAATTTTGCTATGTATGTTTTTTTTTTAAATTTCACTCAAGCTCTACCACAAAAATGAGTCCTGCAGTTACGAAACGAACAGTGTGCTTAGTGCAAATTTGCATTGAACGTCGTCGCTAAATCTATGAAGATTTTAGTTATTGAAAGTAGTTATCCATTAGGTACGCTATACAATGTGTACATACATTAATTCATGTAATTTTTTTACGCAGTCGCAAAAAAAAAAACACTCGCAACTCGTTACACGTTAAACTTGCACTAAACACACTGATGGCAAAAACTTCAGTGTGCTCGTACCCTAACACGTCACAACAATCACGACAACTCAACCAGACGACGATCGATCTCAAGTAACCAATTTGACTCCGAATTAGGTCAGAGTACCGACAACCGTGATGGAAAATGTAAAGCTAATATCTAGTGAAAACCGCTTTTACGGTAAATTGATTTCGCGTGAGAAAATGACTGAAACGTCATTTCATATTCATGACGATAATCTGGTTGGACGGTGTACACTCAGCTTATCTGATTGGTTACAAATTGGTTCTAACTTTTCTTATATTCGCATTTTTTACTGTCAATTACCGAGGAAATAAAACTGACTTTACTTTCAGCGCTCTATTTGGTTTCAACTGTCGGCGCTCTACTTGTTTTCTATTCAAGATTTGCCTTTACTTTATCACGTACGCGTACTTAATCTTAGAACTGAAGAGTGACAATACTACAGTTAGGCTGGTTTTAGTGTCACGCGGACTGTCAGTGCGGATCGCTCCGCACAGCCGATCTGTATAAACTGCTAGGGAGCGAGCGGTTCCTCCGGACCGCATTACTCTAAAACGCTCCCTAGAAGTTCATACAGATTGGCCGTGCGGAGCGGGTCCGCACCGGACACAGTACACAGTGCTGAAAGTTGTCCACTAAACACACCGCTTAGCTTTTGTAGGGAAACTCACATACCGCTCGACACAGCCTGTACAGCTCTTATCTCCACGCATTTTCTTTTAACAATCAGCCTATTTTTTTGTTTTTAAGTAGCATCTATAAATAATCTATACTATTAATATTATAAAGCTGAAGAGTTTGTTTGTTTGTTTACTTGAACGCGCTAATCTCAGGGACTACCGGTCCGATTTGAAAAATTCTTTCTGTGTTAGATAGCCCATTTATTAAGGAAGACTATAGGCTATAAACAATTATGCTACGAGTAATAGGTGCAGAGAAAAAATGAAAAATGTTGCGAAAACGGGTTTTCACGCGTACGAAGTCGCGGGCACAGCTAGTTATTATAATAAAATTGTTTAAGATGACACAATGCTTATCTTGGTATACCTTCTACCGCTCATCTTTGGTGGATAAAGCCTTAGGCTGAGTTGCACCACCTAACTTTAACCGTAACTATGACGATAACCGGAGCTTTTTGTATGGACAGATTTTTGACGTTTGTCAAAGTTAAAGTAAGATGGTGCAACCCAGCCTTACAATCATAACTGCTCCCAAACAACACATTTATCCATCGTATAATGTGAGGAGGTATGTCCCCTCAAGGAGTCCTCAAATATTAGTTTCAATTAGTTACGGAATCGTAACGCTCCCCTCACGTCACGCAAACGTTGACGAATCGGTGACGATGTGGTGGAGACAAATGAATAGCGACAGATCTATTTAGATTAATATGGATCTAGATAGGTAAGTAATATGTTTGAAATTAATGTTTTGTTACTCGCACTCATAGCGTTAGGGTGAGAGAAAAAGACGGATAGAGTCGAATGATGAAAATATTGCCAAAAATTACGCGAATGTGCAAAGTAGGTACAAAACATGGAAAACAAACAAGGACGTTTTGATATCATTAGTTATTTAATAGTTACTTACCATAATTAATTAAATCTGAAGCTACTAGAGATTATAAGAATATTATTAAGCAACCCTCTTTCTGGCACAGTCGGGTAAATATTACATTGGATTTAGTATACATTTCAAACCAAGCAAACATTTGCACTAGAGCTTATTCTAGCAAGGATTAAAAGAAAATGAGATCTCAACGAACGCAAAATAAACACCAAAAAAGTAGTGAACTCGACGGCACGATGAGAGGGAACATTTCTTACGACTTCTGACCGTTTCTTATCTTTAGGGTTTCGGGTGAAAATACGAGCATTTCAAATAAAAAAGTCTGCCATTCTTTCTATTCGTGTTAAAAACAATTAGCTGAAAACAAGAAGGCGTTGATGGTTTGCCCGTTTTTAGTGAACGGCTTGCCAAAATGTTTATGGCTATATAAAAAAAAAAGTGCTAATTAGTTTACAGTCCAATCGACCAACATTTTTGTCAGAGCCATCCCAGACAGTCGAATTTCAAATAAATGTTAATATTTTAGTAGTCCAAGGACTTATTTCGACAACCTAGGTCAGACTGTCCTGGGGCCGCAGAACGGGGAGAGCCGGCCCCAAATAATGGGAAAGGGCTAAGGCAAAGAAGAAAAAGAAAAGTTAATATTGTAAATTCTAATTGGTAGTGTAGACGTACCAAAATGTAGTGTAAATAAGCAGAGCCCCCACTTGGTGGACCGACGACTTGGTGAAGGTAGCAGAAAGCACCTGGATGCGTGCAGCGCAAGACCAGTCGTTGAGTAATTCCATGGCCAAGGCCTTTGTCCAACAGTGGACGGAATTACGTTACGTTGAATATTCGATTAATTCATGTATGAGTCAGGTAACACAGAGTACTAGGACCTCCTTATCTTATAAATTATTACAACTTAATTAACCTTGATTCCCGTGACAGTCAATGCCCATACTCATGATTATTTATAACTTATGACCGATGATCATGACCGATAAAACATTCTGCAGCTGTTTGCATATCTAACATTATTATAATTGCACAAAATACTACATTGTTTTATAAATAACTAGAAAAAATCTAACTGTCTAAGATATAGAAAGTTAGATTTCACAAAACACTACATTATTTTATAAATACCTAACTTGAAATAATCGAACTGACTAAAGTGAGAATCGAACTCACGACCTGTCGCTTGCTGGGCGATCGACCTCTACCTCAGGAAGTTAGATTTTTCAAGTTAGTTATTTATAATTTAGTTTGAAATATGACTCTTAGCGCCAAGAAATTTTAATACTTAACTACCTACATTATTTATTTTGGATCCCTCTAAGTATAATCTCATCTCACCCTTGGCCATTTTCCGTTTTTCCAAGTCTGAGAGCTCTCAACAGCGGTATAATTAAACACGGCTTAAGACTTTAACGACTTCTTGCGATTTTTTGCGATTTTTCGCGATGCCTACATTATTAAGCGTAACACGGTTAAACTAGTCTGGAAAGTTTGGAAAATGACATTTTTAACTTCGCCAGGGGAAGTTGCGAAGTTAGATTTGGAACCTTTGAGATTTGAGATGGAAATGTTTATTTTGAAATGCTTTTGATCTTTTTATGATGTCAGCAAATGTAATTTGAATTTTTAGAACTAAAATCGAGTGTCGTACCTATAGGAGAGATATTATACTGACCTACCATCTTTTATTTTTCAATGTTAAGTTTTAAAAGTCGCTTCAATTTTTAAAAACAAAATATTCGACATGAGTAGTAAAATATTTTTAAGGTCCGATATTATTAGTAGGTACCTACAGTTAAACCTACGTCAAACTACATATTAGGTCAGTACATTTTTTATGTAAGAATGCATCTATTACAACTGTATAAAATTTCACAATGTTTATCTTGCTATCAAAGCTGATTTAGCCAAGGACCATAGTTTGTCAACTACCGCTATAGTAAACAAAACGAAACAAACATTATCAATCTTTGTACGTTTTAATTTAGCTGAGCTGTCGTATGTAGTAAGCAAACAATACTATATCTCTTTATTTGAAACACAAGCAAACACAATATCAGGCAAGTTTAATAGTTACGTAAGTCAAACAACAGAAACTGCTACGCCTAGCTGAACTTTGTAGTAACTATAGCCGCTCTGTGAATTTGCTGTTAAATAAACAGTAGGCAGTTACGATTAGTATTACGATCTTGTGTTTCAATTGAAGCTTTTTATTTGTAATTTTTCAATTAAAACCTTTTCATAATTTAGGAATATATTTCAAAGGAAAACACCGGTGTTATTTGTTAAAAATTAACTGTAAAAAGCTCCTAAGATACAGACACTAAGGTCCTTCCATGACACATCAATCAAGATGGATGGTGCGACAAAATTTTCTGAGCTAACAATATGCTAGAGAGTTTGTATGTTATAAGTACCTACACCTATAGCTGTTAATATATAGAATAATACACAATTACCTAACGTACACTTACCTACATAATTTATTACGTTTACAAGGGTTTGTCAAAACAACAAATCAAATAACGTGCCCATTAATTATCACATTATCACTAATGACAAAATGTCTTTTCGTTACAGGTAACAAACACAACAGTATTAAATTCCAGTAAGTATTAAGTACGAACGTTGTCAAACGAAAGGGATTCTCGTTAATAACGTTAATTACTAGTATAGAGAAACGAAGCCTTCATAGTAATGCCTATGATATGGTGCTTAAGTGTGTTCGTTAATGAATTCACCCCTCAGGTAACAAAGGCTGTTCAAAGGCTCCATTGGATAAGTGAATATTCTGAAACACTCACTATTTTCGCAAAGATCTAAAGTTTGACTGGACGTGGTAGTGCTTTGCATGTATATTGATTTCTTTAAAAAGTGACATGGAAAGAAAAAGCAATATACAATTATTTTATGATTATTAGTAGGGGAGAGGGGGGCAGCTTTGAACAATTTTCATACTTTATTAAATATCTTCCAAATTTGAACGATTTCATTATTTTTTTCTTCCTAGATAGAGGTCATGGTTATCACACAACAAAATAATGATGTTCTTCTTAATTATTCATGAACGCTTATTAAGATATTTAGATTTTTGCACAGAACTGTAAACGTTCAAAACTGCCCCGTAGTCGGGGCAGCCTTGAACACGCCTGGGGCAGTTTTGAATTAGTATTTTTTTCAATGAAATAAAACTGAATATTTATGAATGTGCATTTTTAAAATAATTAATAAACAAAATTTTAAATGATCAGTGTCATTTGGGATCAATTTAACATGTTTATTTTATTTTACATCACTCTGTTCAAAGTAACACAAAACTTAGGGATATTATTAAAAAAAAGTAAATATAAGATATATCAATTAACTAAATACTAATAAACTTTCTGTTTAATGATACATTAAAGACAAAACTGCATAATTTAAAAAATATCAATCAACTACTAAAACTAGATTTTGCCCGGACTTCACCCAGCTTGAAACTTTATCTGTCACAGTAAAGCAATCTGCTTATTTTTTATGTAAAAACCTTCTACGAAGTATTAGAAAACTTAAGGTTTCATAATACCACTTAAAAAAGAAAATTTATAAAGTTCAAAGGTGCCCCAACCATTTCGTTCAAAGCTGCCCCATGGGTATATTTCCAGAAAAAAACATAAATTTAACACCTTCGCTGCCAGCTACTGATTTATACCATTGTAGCCTAAACTAGTGATTTTTAAATTCATTTGTTCTAAGCTGCCCCTGTCCAAAGCTGCCCCCCTCTCCCCTAAGGTAAGTTTAACTGTTGATTTTATTATGTTTTTAAAAATAAAGTTTGTAAGTTATATTGAACTACAAACGAGGTTACCATGATATCCATAGGTATTATTTTGTTATCCGCCATTTTCATCTCATCTTTATGGCGTTGAGGTTAGTGACTGAGTTTCTTCCGCCACTTATTCTTAGCACCAACCCTTAAGTTGTCCCGAAGTGATGGAAGCTATTTGGGATGTGCATAAGCGCTCTGGAAAGGGCCTAAGTGCTGAATAAAAGATTTGTATTTTGGTACATCCAGTAAAATACAGTAACTCAAGGTCCTGCATAGTTGTTAATATAATTTGCGTCTCTCCCGACTGGAACAATCAGGTTTCGTCTCCTGCTAATTGTAGCTTTAGCAACTTCTATCTTGTTACAGTCGCAAATTAAAACGGAAACTAGTGTTGGAGAGAATTTTAAAATTTCGCTCTAAAAATAGGGACTTGAATTTTTTATGGCACTGCGAAAGTCTAGGATTTAACAGAACTATGTTCCTTGAAACATTTTCTCGGCAAGTGCAGCAACGTAAATTGTTGCTTATAATATTTTATCAGTACATTTTTTTTAGTAGGTATCTATCTACCTTTATGAAATGGTCTTCTTTGAGTCTCATGTGAATGTAAGAAATAGAGGCTTACCAAAAATAGAGTCATAATTTTCATTCATTCCTAACATAACTATTACGTTAGCTTTTTTTATTTAAAACAAATACTTTTATTTTATCATCTAATTGGATATTAAGACAATTGAACTGCAACTTCCAAAGGAAATGTTTCAAAATTAATCAAAAATCAATGCAAATATTCTAAGATTTAAAGTCAATTAATTTGAACTAATTGCTAACTCAATGAAGCATATCCCCCTTCTAATTTGTGAATACTTTGTCGATTGTTTCCTTAATAATTCGATTCTAAAGAATCTGAGAGTTTTAGAACGTTAATTTTATAGGTTAGGTTTAATTGATTGGGGGAGCTTTTATCATCTTAATTTTTAATAACAGCCTAATGAAGTTCAACTCGGAAAGTTTTTAATTACCATGAAACAATGTTTTAAAATTACCGCCTACAGCATCCATCTAAGTCTTTAATTTTTATCTTCATTTATTTTCCTATTTGTACGATTTGTAGTCACTTATCTCTTGCTTACTTAGTTTTTTATTTCCTATTGCTTCTTGTGGTCTTATTGCAACTTATCCTTAAAGTATGAATTTTGATACGCACTTCAAGTAGATAAAATGACAGTAGAGTCGATATATTTTTATCGCAAAATAGTGCCTATTACAGCTTCACACTTTAGAAGCAACAGTGTTTATCTTGCTTGATGTATCTACATAACTCATCATTACCATTCATTACCTAGCTACGAGCAGTACCCATCGAATTGAATCGCTAATCTCCCATAGGTGGCGCTGTACATAATTAATTATTCCATAATTAGTCGCGGCGTGGATTACAGAGGCATGTGGGTGGATTACTGGATTACCAGATCCGTCATGACAATTATGTATTGAAACGTGAAGGTAATGAGTTGTAGCGTGTTACATATTATTCGTCATAACAGACAGTAATGTTTCTCTTCCTTGCCCTCATGGACTAGTTATTGAGTTCGATTTTCTTCATTCGGAGGTCCAGGGTTCGATTCCTAAGTGGGACATAAAAAATTAAAATGATTTGTGTATTTGTTCTCAATTTGTTTAGGACATTGCGGACTCTACAGGGTTCTAATAAACATTGTTTGAATCTGCATTGTTCGAATCAGCAGTCTGATGCCTGTTGTTGTGACTTGTGGTGCTGTTATCAATATTCTAATCGTGTTCGTTTGTTTTAAAAACCATTTAATTCTATGATATAATAATAATTTCTACATTATCATAAAATTGTGATTGTTATTAATAACAGGTACCTATTCGTATTCAGCCTTTCAACCGCAATTCAAACACATTCAATTATGTTACAAACGTGTTACCCACCTCTTTATTTGAGACTATCAAATTACACCTAATGTCGGGTTAAAACCTTAGTGATCATGAATTTTAATGCCATTTTATGCAAAGCAGACATCGCCCTACACTTAACGACTAGTGGACTGGGGTCTTGACATCCGAAGGGGTAGCATTACCATCTTCGCAGTCGGTTAAGGGGAAGCAATCAAGGGATGTGGAGGTAAATACAATAGGACTTGAGGGGTAAAGGGGTAATCAATGTTTTGCGTTTGCAGGCTAAAAAGCGGGGTAAGATGGGTATTTAGATACCATAGACTCTAGACTCTATTCACACAAACAAAAAGGTTCATCATTGTGCTTGTTCCTTAGTTGTATAAAAGGGTGATTTTGTTTTTCATCCAAATTTCCAGAGAGAAAATCATGTGAAAATGGCTTTGTCCACAGATTGCTAGCATATTAGTAACAGGTAAGAAAAAGAAAACATGCCTCACCTTAACTTTAATTGATGATTTTCTCTTCTACCTGTATCTAGAGCAGACTATACCTACCTACGAGTATATTCGTTACTTTCTTAGAGTATCTATAAAAATATTCTGAATGTTGTACCCTTCTTACAGCAAAAGTTCAAAATTGGGCCAATTCCAACAATATACGGGATGGCTCGCCTTGCTCATGGTTTTACAACATATTTATCGTTTTATGGCGAAATGGTGGTGGTTTTACGATAATTTTCTCTCTGAATATAATATACGTGGACGATATCATCGGGCTTTTATGCAACGATAAAGTTTAGAGGGTCAGGGGCTCGAAAATAAATGCCGGATCAAATTTAAATTTTTGTCAAACGTTTCTGCGTTTGCTGACTGTTGATTATGTGGCATGAAATCCTTACCCCACTTTCTGATTGGGACAATAAAAGTTTATTGCCTGTCAAGAGTTTTCAACTGCTTCACAAACTGCTTGCTGCAGACTCGTGCCAACCAAGGCAGTAAAAATTATGGTAAAGTATTTCAAAGTTTAGAAAATTTGATGATTTTTATTTAATCAGTAATCTGTTATGATTCTTTTCTGATACTATACTTTAATCAAACAGATATCAATACAACTTCAAAGCTGTATCTTGTTATCTCTAGCTTGACGACCGTCTTATAAATTTTTAATGTATTTTCCCAAAACTTCAATTTCATAAAATTGAATTCCCAGCGTTTAGGTTCTACTTCATTTAACCCCTGAGTGCTATCTCCCAAACAAGAGGGGCGTAATATGTTTGGCAATAACGTTTTATGCTTGTGGAAATTTAGACCGTAATGGACTCACATGCTCGGTTATAATGTCATTGCTAATGTTACCGAATTGTGTATGATAAATTTTGAAATGATAATGGAGTCCGTAGCTAGGCATACAACAGATGAAGCACTGAAGAACAAACGTTAAGACATTATCTGTAGATATAAATTGCGTTTTATCTTTTATTTCAACCCCATAAAGTACAATGAAGTTAATAGTTAGGCAGTTGGGGTGGGAATGGGCTCTGCAAATCATCCCTTGGTTTTACTTTTATTTACATCATAGCCGAAACCATTTTATGTAGTTTGAAATTTTTTCGTAATCTGACCACAGTCGTTTCTGAAGACATGCTAGAGCGTTCATGCGTTCTAGTGTCAGATTGTAAATTAGTTAGATTTAAAATTTGGCAGGCCGCTACCAACCGGCCAATCTGGAAATCATTGGGGGAGGCCTATGTTGAGCAGTGGACGTCCTGTGGCTGAAATTTTGGTGATGATGATGATGAACATTTTAACAATAGCCATACTATTTATCTCTTCAGTGCTCCAACTTCCTTAGACCCTGAATGCGATTCCTCGAATGTAGAAACGTAAAGTCGGTCCATAATTCTGCTCAAAGTTAAACTATTACGCAAAACCATTACAGTGTTTGGATTGAAACTCAAATTGAGCGGGCCTGAGGCAGTCTATACTAAACGCTAACTGTAGCAGTCAAATATTTCCGCGTATTTGGCAGACATTTCCGCAGCGTAATTTTAGCTTTGTTATCCATATAAAGAGAAGCTACACTAAGTAGGTATAAGCTTTTTCTTTGATGTAAAAGCTTTAATTGGAAATAAAGGTTACACATAAGCACATCTAAAAATCTATACTATGTATTACATACCACCATGTTTTAAGTAAATAAAAATATTTGATTTAACAGGCCTATAGAAAGCTCTTGTTGGATTCGTTTTTTAATTCGTTTAATTGCAATATTTCATTTGAAATTAGCATCATTTTAATTTTTTAGAAGATATTAAATGCAGCGGAGTAAAATAAACTGTTGTAAAATTAAATAACAGAATCATTAGTTTTGTTGATAAAATTATCCTTTCTTTCAAATATTCTGTGCAATGATTGTAACATAAACCAAATTGTGAATGATGATATTGGTGATGGTAAGCTTTTTCAATTATGTATATAAATCATCCATTTGAATTTGATCAATTATGTAGGTACTTATTTAAATCATCCGTTTGAATTTGATCGTATTAATATTTTCTGCAGTGGATAACATGCTTTACCACATCCTAGCTTCAGGATATTTTGATATACGTACAGTCAACAGAGTGTTGAATGTGTAGTTAAGACTATACCACCCTTAAGCTTTTGGTCATAGGTGTCACATTCCAACAGATCGCTAGTTGTTTGAAAGCGACAACGTTTGTTTGTTAAACCACCGAAATGAGTTTGTTCGGTAATACTGGTTTTAAGCGGTGATTTTAGTTGGTGCGGATTGTTTGCGATGTAGAGATTTATTTGGCTTGATACCTGATTAATGCTATTAGCTATAGACGATAGCTTTGCTTTTGGTACTGCAAAGTATCAAGTTTTTAAAAAGGGTTTGTATTATAATAGCATTAAAACAATTATACTTATTTATTCCGCTTGTTTGAAATTCGTTAGGAACTCTATACTTATAGGTGTTAATAAAGAAGACAAAGACATTAATAAAAATGCTTTTAGCATTAGAACTAATCCTGATCATTAAGTTTGCTTCACAATTAATCACTACTACAGACAAAAAAACACTTTAAACACAATTCAAATGATTGCATCGCACAATTTAAATTAGTATTTCTATCTTTCTTTTTTTTCTACTATGTTTTCTGTGAACAAAGTTGGCTGACTGTTGTCAAAGTTAACTGATTCATTTAAAATTTTGGCTTTTTAGTTCCATTATTATAAAATAGCACTCTCATCCAGGATTCCAGGCCACTGCGCACTGCCCCCCGGGAACTCCCGCTAAATCATATCGGTGTCCAATCTGCGGGTCAAACTGCCTGAATATTCCCCTGGGATGAGTTAATAGGGCCGTTAGATCACGTGGCTCAAATGTAACAAGGACTTTTAGTGGCTATGATATGAAATAAAATGATAAGTTTCTATTTGAGAATCGTTCACTAACAATCTCTGTCACTTAACATTTTGATCTGGAGTAGGTGGTGAAATTTGGTTGCAAGAAGGAGTATACTAAGAATAAAAGCTACAAACTACGAGACTTTACACTTCAAGACGAAGATTGTCAGTAAACCAAGATGGATAGGAGATGATAAAACACTGCACCTGTTAGACCATGGTCACAACAATACACCTACTAAATACAGAAGCTATTAAGAGACTAACGCCTGTATTTAAATATTACTATGAGATCTTACAGTGCGCGTGGACGCACAGGGTGACACGAACCAATCACAGAACTCTATTCAACGATGTGCGTTCGATTTGCTGCTTCACTTAACAAGCATCGTTTGTGTATACAGGCAATAATGTCTTTTCAGTAATAATTCACAAGATTAAAAGCAAATCTTTAGTCATAATGAACTTTTAACAACAAACTATTTCTTCATTGAAGCTATAAAAGCTATTCCAATTACCAAAAATGACAATTCTTCTAAATTAATAACGTTAAAAGAGACCAAAACAACCAAAACGAAGCCCTCTCTTGGCAGCGGCGACGAATTTAATCAAAATGAAAAACATGAGCTACAACGTCCACGGGAGATAAATTGCAGAACTCGCAACGTGATTCTAAATTGTGTTGTTTGTTTAACTTAATTGGGGACATAGAAATAGTTATTTAGGGAAATAGTTTAGAAATAAAGGAGTATTTGTAACCAATACATTATAGGGCCTATATTTAATCGCGTTAGGGTCAAACTATTTGTTAAAAGATCAGTGCGATTGGCTTTATCTTCAAAAAACGTTGTGTAAAGATAGTTACTTAATTTGTATTTGTTTTTAGAAAAGATAGGTACTTCGAATCTATCTGTGTACTCAATTATCTTTAGTATCTTCTTTTGGGGTATCTATTTTGTCATGGCTGAAATGATGATGATGATAATGATGATATCTATTTTCAATTGAACTTTTTCATTTAGTTCCTAAAGCCAACGGTTCCAAAACCGTTGGCTACAGAAGTATTGTAAGAAGATCTTCTTGATCTTTAGTGTCAATAAAAATGAAAGTTGCTTGTTAATCCCAAACGTCAACAACAAGTCACCTTTTGCCGCATTGTTTTTATCCTAAGCCCCCATCGATGCGAGTCGTCGGAACCAGTCGCAAGTTATGTAACATTACCATAACACCATAAACGGACGCAGGTGGTTTGAAGCCATCGGCCCACACTTCCAGCTTGATACACTGTAATTTGTGAACTTTGTAAGGGAATCGATTTATCGGTAGTCGGAATGTGTTGTTACGAAGGATATTCGATACCACATTCATTACTGGAACTTGTTTTGAACGCCCGGTTTTGAATTAACAAATTTTTTACAGAGCCAAAATATTGACAGCACTTTTTTGAGATTAATAATATTTCTGATTCTTTGAGTAACTTTATTCCTCATAGCGCATAGTCATTACAATTTGTTTAATCATTGATAATGAGCTTTTTATTTACTTGTTTTAGTAACTGAACGAATTAATTTTATACTTGGCACTTTAAAACACCAATAATAAAGTTTTCACACCCCTTACAAACTTTAGTATTGTGTCCTACCAGTCTCCAGCTTATAGCTCATTAAGATGCGCAGCTCAGCATTTCTCTACGAAAGTGTGGGTCACAGTCGCTGGGACCACTCCATTGTGCATTGTGACAGTGTCACTTTCATCCATATGTGTCTCAGTGAAAGCTGTTATGAGTGGTGAAATATTGCACTATTCAACCAGTAAATGAAGTGGATGTAAAATTTTGTTTTTGCAAAAGGTTTTGGATGTACTTTATTTCGGAATTTAAAAGATTTGCTGGTAGCTCGTGTTACTACTTTTATAATGTACGTGATTTTAATGAAGCTTTTTATTTTATAACAGCAATTATTGGATAAATGACTTTTTTCTACTGTACTGGTAATATGAGTTGATTTACTTATATCAACTTTTTTTGGCATCACAAACAAAAAAAATACCTGTATCAGTATTAGTTCAATTATAAAGTCATCAAAGAATCTTCAAAGTCCAATCAGAAGTATGAAGATTTTCAATACTTAAGTAAAATTAAAATCAAAGTTTCAAGAGCACAAAACGATGAAAGTCCTCCCTTCATAAAAATCTAACTGGGGGAAAATAATTTTAGAAAATCGAGATTAAAAGCAAACGGTATGAGGAAAACGGTCGTCCATTTCCCTCGAGCATCAAAAATCGGTATCGGATCTTCTTTATGTGCCCAACGAAACGTTAAATCTCCCTATCTTTACAAACCAGGTGTAAAACCTGAACTGTTAACTGCTATAGGCGGTGTTGCAATCACGATCGACCTTGCATCTCGCTGTCTCTTTCGTGCGTTTAGATCGTCAGGTGTTTTCGGTTCTGGATTGTCCAATGCGGTGCAGAACGGTGCAGTTATCTTTGGTTTTGCAAGAAAAATGGGGTATAGTTATGAAAAAAGGGAATTAATGTGGAAATGATGAAGGGATATTACGGGCATGCGTAGAAGAGTGAGACGGCGATGGCGGCCGTGCGGACAGCGGCTCGGCTCCCCAGTAGCGGGCCGCTCGCCGTCCGTGCGTCGCGTCTCTATAGTTATAACGTCACATATCAAATTTCACGCGAAAAATTTGATATTGTCGTCGATTTGTGAAGTGTCAGAAAGTTCTGCCGGTAATTGTTGTTCCTGTATTTTAGTGCTTGGTTCTGTTTATTTGCGTTTGTGTTTTGTTGCTCAGTGATTTCTAGTGTTTTGTTACCAGTAGTAGGTAATTTACTTTTGTTTTGTTTTTATAGTTTTTAATTGCTTGCGTTTTTATTTTGTGTGTCCTGAATGATATCATCAGCAGAGTTTCTTTATCGGTGTTAGCTGATAAGGGTTATCGGTGACTATGTACTGCACTAGGCATTGCATATTCAAGGATTATTTAGGTTTATTACTGTCCGAAGCATGTTTCTTACGTTTCACTTGAGTAAATACTGTATTGTTATTGTTATTTGTTTCACGTCAAATATCATGTTACATTGTTGTTGAGTTCTGTTCAATAACAAATAGTGTTTCTTATTATCCTCTTATGATAACGATACAAGTAACAATGTTTGCAAGAATTTTCATAAAACCGCTTCAAGATTTCTAGTTTCAATGTGTACTGGAAAACCTCACAGAGTTTTCTAACATGACTACTGACTAGCTAAGATTTAAAAAGATGTTGATCTGATTTCAATTATTTTAACTTTTTTAAGGCTTTAGATACATTAACTCATTCAATAAAAACGTCTAAATAGCGTTTTAATAGTTTTAAAAACTGCTTCAAGGTTTTAGTTTCAATGTTTCAACCAAAATCCCTAACGATTTAAATAACAGCCGGTCTGTTCCAGAAAAAGAGATTTGTCAAATTTGTTTAACATGAAGGATATAAAATCCCAAAAATATTGATCCAATTGCAAATATCGTGGGGCCACTTTATTGTGAATCACCAAGTGTATGAAATGAGAAAGACAAAGAAGGGATTTGAATACAAGACGAGGGGGCCCTTGAAATTGATCGTGTGCTCCCCAGCCTCTGGTTTGCCGAGCCCCCGGATACCTACTAAACTTAATACGATACAAATTTGATTTGGCGATGGCTCTATGGAGACATGTTAGTACAAGTCCTGTGGTATGATGGAGAGTGTTGATGAGTAATCCTTTAACGGTTTTACTAACCTTTATATTTGTAAACGCCTTTAAAAGATCGTTGTAGGCAATTAAGCATTTTAAAACTTTAAGCCTGAGATAACAAGAATGAGAAGTTAATTATGCAATCTGAGATGTAAATCATATTTTATGTATTTTATTCCAATAATGATTCCTCAGTATTGCTAATTTAATTGCATCAACAAAAACGTATGTACCTTTTAACATATTATGACAAAAAACGGTTAAGATCATAACCGCAAATTATATTGTAAAATTTATTAACAGCAATTGGTGCAGAGGTCCGACTCTAAAACCGGTAACTGGTTTAACATGATCATTATCGACCGTGTGCTGCGTGTGCCCACAATACTGCGTATCAGCAATATTCGAGCAGTAATTTAGAAATGGTTTAGCCCCTTTTTGTCCCATTGTCCCCATAGGGCGAGGTCGTTGACATTGGCCTTCCCTTTCACAATTTGGATTTGCGTTATTTATCATTCGATCCATAATATATCGTGCTAATCGCATATTTTATTGTGTCCGTTATACGCGTTTTAATCTGACGCAGGAACGAATTCGAACGTACCTATTGTTCTGGGACAATCCCCTTGGATTGTGGTGAATTATGCTCGTTGTTGTCTCGTCCTCGATGATGAAAGATAACTAGTGTAGTCCCGGCTTACATCCTCTGGCGTCACACAATTTTAAAGCTAAAATAAAATATTTCTGAACGCAGTCGTACGTAGGTCCCACCACGCCATCTATTACCTGTCAACTCATTCGGTTTTCCGTGTTATTGGCGTCACGTTTGCGGTCGTGAAAAATTTTGATATTTATAGTGTTTTTTCTACGAAATATTCGATACAATGGACAGAAAAAGGAAAGGAGAAGATAAACTTCATCTACTGAAAAAGATTCGACGGTTGGAAAAGAAAATAATCAGTTTACCGGAATCCGATGACGAAGGTGAGGTTATGAAAAAATGAAGAATCTGTTCGAGGCTCTGGTTTATTGGTAATAAACTTACTTATAGCAACCATGGGGGTGTTCTGTGGGAACACACGAGGTTGGCGATATAAGTAGAGCACTTTTTTGCGGCGATGTACGCATTTGTTGCATGACGCAATATGGCGGCAAGGCACGCTACGACAAAACAATACGTCTTGTCTATTTATGCAACCACTGGGGTGTTCTGTGGGAACACACACGGTTGGCAAGAGCATTTTTCGGGAATGCACGTAACTTTTATGCATGACAAGCTATGCGACTATGTTTTCTGTGATGGACGCACACGTTGTCGGCAAACTAACCTCGATGCACCCCGAGGGAATGCATGTACTTTTCGCGGTATAACGCAGCGCAGTACTGGGAGCTACCATTCAATAGTGTTTCTTTTACAGCTAAGGAGATTGAAGAAGGTGAAATTGAAAGTGAGAAGGAGAATGATCATCCAAACTCTGAATTCCTTGATGATTTTATCCTTGAGGAGGATAACAACAAAGAGGAAGAACTAGAGGATGAAGTACTAAATATATTAGGAGTGGCTCCTGCTCCAGCCCCTAAGAAAGAACTATTGCACAAACAAATTGCTGGGAGATGGTGCGAGATCCTGGAGAAAGGACTGAAAAAGGATGAAAAAGAAACAATTACAAAAGACAATCCAGCCTTCCAGAATGTGCCCAAGATGTGTGCTCCAAAACTTAACAAAGAAGTTGCCGCTGCTCTGAATGACATGGCTAAGAAAAGGGATCAAGTTATTGAAACCCGACAGAAACAAATGTCTACAGCCTTGGCTTGTGTAGGCCAAGCTCTACAGATGTGTATTGGAGATCATCAACAACAAAAACTGTCAATTATAAAGAAGCTGAATGAAGCGGGAAGGCTGCTAAGTGACTCCATATTTCTAGAAACAAAAGGACGTAGAAACTTGGTACTCTCAACAATAAATAAAGATCTAAAGGACTCATTATTGGAAACTGAGAGTGGAGATTACTTGTTTGGTGACAATCTGATTGAGAAGATAAAAACTGCTAAGGCAGTCCAAAAATCAGGAAAGGAGTTAAAAGTAATAGTGAATGACAAAAAGAAAACCTTTGTAAGGCGACCTGAAACCAGCGCAAAGAACGACAACAACCGAGCTTTAAACTGGCGGGGCCCTCCTCGGATGGGATCACAGAGGTTCCAGAGGTCAGGCGGGCCGACATACAATCGCCAACAACAAGCCAGCAAGAAGAACGAGGACAAGACATTGCCGAGACGAGGGAAGAAATAAATGCTAAGGTAGGCAGAATTAGGTTTTTTCTCAATAATTGGAAACAAATCACTAGTGACCCTGTAATATTAGATTGGGTTCAGGGATATAAAATCCCTTTCAAGGAGTTACCTCACCAGGGGTCTATACCCCTAAACAACAATTTACCGTTGGCAGACCAACGGCAAATTAGATCAGAAATCAAATTGTTACTCAGTATGAATGCTATTGAAATATGTATGCCTACAAATGATCAGTTCTGCTCTCCAATCTTTGTCATTAAGAAACCAAACGGTACCTATCGCTTTATTTTAAATTTGAAAAAACTTAACACTTTTGTAAATACTGAACATTTTAAATTAGAGGATTATCGGACAGCATGTAAGCTCATACAGAATAATGATTATTTAGTAACTTTAGACCTCAAAGACGCATATTATATGATTAATATACATGAATCATGTAAAAGGTATTTAAGGTTCTTTTTTGAAGGAAAATATTACCAGTTTAATGTTTTACCTTTTGGACTTTGTACGGCTCCACTTACTTTTACAAAAATTATGAAACCTGTCACAGCTGCTCTGAGAGAGAGAGGCTTTATTTCAATTATTTATATTGACGACTATCTGGCCATTGGTAAAAACTATACTGAATGTCTGAATAATATGAATATGACATTAGATTTATTACATAAATTAGGCTTTATTGTTAATAAAGAAAAGTGTGATCTGATTCCCAAACAGTGCTGTAAATTCTTAGGTTTCATCTTTAATACAGTAGAAATGTCAATAAGTATCTCTAATGAAAAGAAAGAAAATTGTTTAAAATTAACTAAAGAGTTATTGTCAAAGGAAGTGTTTACAATAAGGTTCTTAGCTCATGTGGTAGGTAAGCTTGTAGCTATATGTCCAGCCATAAAATATGGCATTTTATACACCAAGGAATTAGAGAGGCTAAAATTCCTTGCACTTACAAAGCATAATGATAATTATGAATGCAAAATTTCATTAAACAATAATTGTAGGGAGGACTTGACATGGTGGAAAAATAATTTAAATGATTCTAAGAATGTTATTAGGAAAAATACTTACATACTAGAGATATTCAGTGATGCGTCTACAACAGGATGGGGAGCTTCATGTGGTACAAGTCGCACAGGCGGAGTGTGGTCAGAGGACGAACTAGGCCTTCATATAAATGCTCTTGAGCTAAAAGCTGCCTTTTTCGGACTTAAATGCTTTGCAACAAAGTTAACAAAATGCCAAATACTTCTCAGAATTGACAATGTCACTGCAATTTCATATATAAACAGATTAGGTGGTATTCAATATCCACATTTACATAGTCTTGCAAAACAAATATGGCAATGGTGTGAAATAAGAGATATTTATATACTGGCTACATACATAAATACCAAACTTAATGTAATCGCAGATTTTGAATCAAGGAAACAACTAGGTAACACAGAGTGGGAAATAAATGACATCTATTTTGAACAAATAACTTCAACTTTTGGAACACCAACTATAGATCTCTTTGCAACAAGGACTAATAAGAAATGTAATTGTTTTGTTTCATGGCACCCTGACCCAGACGCATTTGCAATTGATGCATTCACACTTTGCTGGTCTCAACTGAACTTTTACGCATTCCCTCCTTTCTCCATGATCCTTAAGACCTTGGAAAAAATCATCACAGATAAAGCAAAAGGCATAGTTGTAGTTCCTTATTGGAATACTCAACCCTGGTTCCCTATGTTCATGAGATTGCTAGTTAATAAACCATTAATTTTGAAACCTGCTAAAGATTTACTTCATTTGCAAAATTCCAGAGAGCCACACCCCTTGCACAAGAACCTAAGGCTGATGGCAGGAGTATTATCCGGCAGGCCTTCATAAAATCCGGAATTAGTGAAGATTCAGCAGAGATCATGTTAGCTTCTATATCGGTTAATACATTAAAACAATATCAACCATGTATTGTCGCGTGGACTAAGTATGCAGAAGATTTAGGGCTATCAATAAATAAACCAAGCATTCCAGACGTTATTACCTATTTAACAAAAAAGTTTCATGAGGGATTGTCATATGGTAGTTTAAATTCTATTAGATCAGCATTATCATTGATTATAGGTACTCACCTTGGTACAGATGAAAGAATCAAAAGATTGTTTAAAGGATTTTTTAAGTTAAGACCTAGTGCGCCTAAATATAATGATACATGGGATGTATCCTCAGTTCTTAAGTATATTGAAACAGAATATAAAGATTCAAGTAATTTAGAAACTATAACAAAAAAGACTGCTACTTTATTAATTCTAGCCACAGGCCAAAGAGTACAAACATTATCTTTAATTGACATAAATAATTTAATTATTAAGGATGATTGTGTAACAATTAAAATTGATAAATTAATTAAGACCTCTGCCCCTAACAAGTGTCAGCCATTTCTTACATTACCCTTTTTTAGGGATAAAGCAGATATTTGTCCTGCTAAAGCGCTCTGTGACTATCTCGATGCAACAAAGCATCTTAGAAATACTGACAATTTATTTGTATCTTTTAGAAAACCGCATAAAAAAGTTTCCTCCAGCACAATCAGCCGTTGGATAAAGAAGTGTATGACCGAAAGTGGTATAGACACATCAATCTTTACCACACATAGCACCAGACACGCTACGACATCTGCAGCGTTTAATAAAGGTGTAAATATTGATGATATACGTAGAACAGCTGGTTGGTCTGGGGAATCCACAGTATTTGGAAGGTTTTACAATAGACCTATTATAAATAATAGTCTTTTTGCTGAGAGCATTTTTAGAAATTAATTATTTTATAAAATATGAATGTTAATTAGCTCATAAGAAAAACATGACTGTGATTGAATATGATAAGGATAATAGTTATTAATGAAAGTCAGAATAAATAATACTCTTTTATTTAAACATGTTTGTTTAATTTTACAATTTGAACATGTTTATTTATTTAATTTTACAACTTTTATCTTTGAACATCTACACTAGTTATCTTTCATCATCGAGGACGAGACAACAACGAGCATAATTAATAGTCAAACGAACTTACCTGTACGTGAAGTTCGACTGTAATTATGCGAAGTTGTTGTCTCGTCCGAAGATGATGAGTCCCACCCAACCCCTTGGTTATTGTAATAATTAAAAGTAAGTAATTACAAAACACCCCAGTTGTAAAATTAAACCTATGTACTTACTTTAAACTTGAATGAGTTGACAGGTAATAGATGGCGTGGTGGGACCTACGTACGACTGCGTTCAGAAATATTTTATTTTAGCTTTAAAATTGTGTGACGCCAGAGGATGTAAGCCGGGACTACACTAGTTATCTTTCATCATCTTCGGACGAGACAACAACTTCGCATAATTACAGTCGAACTTCACGTACAGGTAAGTTCGTTTGACTATTAAATATGAATTATGTTTTGGGACATGTTTTTGTTCCGAATTAATATCCTACGTGTCGTATCAGCCCTACACTGCAGCAGCTACCCCAATATTTTTAATTGCATGCAATTGATTAAAGTTAAGATTATGGGAGAAAAACCCTTACTGCGAGCAATTTGCAACAGCCGCAAGCAACAGTCTTAGCTTCATTATCTTTTTATAAGCATTAGAATTTAAATTTATATTATTAGCTTTGATATTTCAACTCATTCAAACTGTTTATTATTTAAATCTATTAGTTCTAGTGATTTGATTTTATCCAGCGAGCTGTTTATCTTATCCGTCTAGCGTTATCCTATGCAAATTCCGTCCTATATCTAGAATATTTCGAGAAAACTGTACTTTGGCTTGAGAGCTGTATTCTTTAGCATAACATGATCTGGTGTTTTCTACCTTTTAGTGGAAGGAAACTGGCTGTTTGCGATGATTATGATGCTAATGTATTCGGTTATCTAATGAAACGTTTCCTGCTTCGGTTGAAGTGTTTTAGTGCTCAGAAAGAAGAGGTATTAGTTTGGAATGTATGGTCTTTGTTGCGCCATGAGAAAGATGTTATAGTTGCGGTTCGTATGTCACGCAATACTATGGTTGAGGCATGTGAACTCTATTCTTGAAATATTTAACAGTATTAGGTGAAGTCTTTGTCATTATTTTAACTTTGAAGTAATGTTATCAAGCTTGAAAATTCGTTAAGGTATCGAGTCTCTAATTTTATTTCAAGGGATTTCGAAAATCCTGTCTTGGGATTTTTACATAAAATTCTATCAACCAATGGTATCAAGTGTCGGGTTTTGGTTGTGCATTGAAGTTAGTCAGTATAGGTAATAATACATACATCTTTTTAATAGTATTTCTCTCAAATTGTTGATACCTATAGGTACCGATGTTAAAGTGAATATTATAATTTTCTGTCTTGTACTATGTACTTATATCATTAAAATTCTTCCAAACTATCTAATAAGAATCAGATACGCCACCTTTGAACTCTACGATCATTATTCATACGGTCTTCAACAAGCCTCTATACTCTATCGCCATAAGCAGTGTTCTCAGCGTAGAAAATAATGCCTCTCGCAACACATTCCACAGTTTTTTACGCCAGTATAAATTGGCCAAAACAATGCTGCCCAGTGCCGGTACCGTTAGCGTAGAGCGCCGTTCGGATTTGAGTTGCATTGGAGGGCAACAGTCTTTGATAACTACTCAGAGCCGGCTGCGGGTTGGTTTACTATGAGTTAATTAATCTTACTTCAGAATTAAATTATTAGAATCAACCCGTAACGAACATAAATCTTTAAAATAACCATTTTACGGAAAACTCTCTACCATAGATAGGGAATAGGCGAAAATTTGTCGTAAATCTAATAATTTACTTCTGGAAATTTTTTCGCTTAGTCTTCTATTAGATACGAGTGTCAGACTTCAAAGCCTTTGAGTTTGATCGGATTAATAATGTAACGGCATTCGAACCGGGGATTCATTGTTGAAATGATAGCATTTTACTGACTTTAAAGGTCATCGGTAGATCTTGCAATTTTAAATGAATTTGAAAATGAAAGAGGCTCTTTTGCCCTTTCCCTGTCAAAAAAGTTATAAATCTATTGTTCCCTAAATCCGGACCCTTCCAACTCTTGCGCAATCGGCCTCCTTTTCGCACGTGTTCTCCGTTTCGCAAGCCTGTCCGATGAGACGACTCGTGCACAGGAAACACGCCTTAAATAGCTACCGGTAGGCCGTTTAAGGAAGTCGTCTTTCGCTTATCACTTTCAGCTTCTACGGCTATTTTATGACATGCGATAATAGTGTTGATTTGTTTTATAAATAGAACCGTATTAGTAGAAATTAATCTAGCGTCGGCACGCGCACCGACGATCGCCAAACGGCTAGAGTACCTTCTGTACTCGCCACTCTGCCCGGTGAAGCTGGAAAAGCTCCTCAAGATACCAGCGCGCGTCGCTTCAAAAAAAAAAAAGTAGTGTAGATCCAGATTTAGACTGACTTGTATGTAGAAGATGTAAGTGTTCCAATTTTGCAAACAAGCCCGTAGTTAGTAGTAGAGAGATATCTAAAAAAATTACATCATTTTGATTATTCGAAGACTGCTTCAAGTTGTACTTCCTGCCACTAATAAGTTGTAAAACAACAATAAATAAAAGTTAAAAGTGCTAATTTGCTAACTGTCTACAAAGGCAATCAATGGTCGTACATAAAGCCTTAAAACCAAATGTAGCATTGAAAGTAACCACCGACCTTCGATAGCTTCATCTTAGCCCACGTACGTACTTATTTATCTACTAGTGTAGGTAGTAATGATTAACAAATGACGTTTTATGGATAAAGTACCTGTCACCGACTGGTAATAGGCTCTGTTATTTGTTTTATGGCCCTGGAGAGATTACACCAATGGATCAATAAGCGTTTATGGAAGTACAATTTTGTTTAAAGCTGGTAGGCGTTTTTTGTATTTATTTTTGGAGAACATTAAAATAATTATGATTATCATTATCATGAAAAGACTAAAAAAACTAGGTATGACATTGATAATGACAAATTCTAGGAAGAACTTGCTTCTTTACACAAAAATATAATCATGCAGGTTTACTACAGTAAAGTGATAGCAGTAGATTAAAAACGAAGACAATTTTAGTTTTTCCTTCAGCAATGTTTATTGAAACCAAGAGAACGAATTCTCATAGAACACACTGTAATAAGTTCAATGTTTGTCTAAGATATCCGTAGATCAGACATTCCTATAGCCAGGCCGAATCATCAGTACTCCATACAGGTCCCAGGGCGTTGCACCAACTAAGGAATGTGCCCGCCGGGTCGTGCTTACGAAACGTCATGACTAAGCAATCGTGTCTACACCCGAATACGCAATTATTTCAATTATTTTGTCCAATATTGGCCCCAGATTCGGGAGTCTGTTTACACAATGCCTTATGAATACCAATCGATCCAAAGTTTGGGATTTGATCAAAAGTTTTGATTGGAATTAGGGATAATATACATCATGTTTGTAACATCAAAATCTCCTTCAAGTTTTGAGCTGACCTTATTATATTTTTGGTCGTTGCGTCAAAAGTTATTTGAAGAACTTTTTCAATTAGGAAAACTGCTGCTCGTATTTCATCTCAAACAATTTTCTTCAATTTTTCTCCGTTATTTCCTCAAGTCATAACCGTTGCTCCATTTGTAAATTCAACTATAATAGTTTTGCTGATTGCAATTCGAGCAGCGTCTTCATTCCCCTCATGGCTTTTTAATTACCTCCGTGTATGTGCCGGAACATTCGCTAATGTTCTAGGGATGCGCGATATATCGAATCAAATCGATTATACGGATCCTATGAGCTGAAATCAATTGTACGCTAATCGATTATATTTGGAACGTTCGCATGAAATCCGTTAGTAAAATTGTTCCTGGAATTCGTTGAATTTTGCGTGTATCGTAATTTTGCAGTGAATATGCGTCATTTGTTATGGGATATTGAAATTTTGATTCGGATTTTAAAATATTGAGTGTTTTATTCAGCAACAGAAGTAACAAGAGTTACTGTTAAAACAATAACCTAAAAATCTTATTTGATACATTCTAAATAGTCTGATTTAACAAAATCTATTCATGGGCACTTCATCGTTATGTCGAGTCCCTTCTTTAACGCTATTCCGGTCAATAGGTACAACAACAGCACATCAGACTTGATATTTTTGTTGCAAAATGGCATCTATTATAACGACATAAGATTCCATAATGTAGTGCTTCATTTTGTCGTCGTCTGTACAATCGCTCCATTGTTCTAAGCGATCCTTATATTTCAAGTAGCGGTCTTCATAGGCACCGCGCGGCCAAATTCTTAGAATGTCTGCTGAATTCAATTAGCCATATACGGACGCTTTTGATGTACGAGTACGTTAGTTTTAGTTTTATTTATACTGGTAGAGCAAAAATATTATGAGACATCGTGAAGGCTCCATAAGAGCAAAACGTTAAAGTTTTTTAAAACAATAATCAACTGTATGTAATCAAAATAGTACTAGAAAGTACTAGAAATTATTTGCCATATATTTTTGGTCTTAATCAAACAATTTTTATCATCTTCGGCCCATTTAAACGAACTTGAACAAATTTAATTGATATTGATGAAGTGAACAGCACTTCTAAATAAAATTAATGCTGACTGAATCTCAAAAATTAATGGAACATTTTCGCAGCTTCTGCAGCAATTTGTTAAACGGAAGCAGGGGAGAGTAACGATCTTTAAAAAAAATCATCAATCAATACACTCAGATTCTTAAGGGCCTGTAAAGTCTTATCTTCCCTCTTTGCTCCTAGAGTGATGGGTGCGATTCGTCAAGTCTCCCCCATGACCTACTTGCGCGTAGTTTTTTGGGAACTCCATAGAAAATTGTTATTGCTATACGACCCATGGAAATCAATCGGTGTCGTGTTGGGTTACGGACACTGTCGTAACAGTAGTAGCAGCATTATTATAACAAAAAACCGGCATTCAGTAAGATAAGATAAATAATTTCAGGATTTTTAGTAATAGCATGCGTGTTTCTTCTTTGCATGTAACTTTGGAAGAGGTCAGAGATTCTATAATGTCTTGCATAATATCTTTAGCTATCTAGATATTTGCATATCTAGAGCTAAGAGAGTAAATTAATGAAATCCGTTATATTTGATTTAAAAAATATTCTTACTGCGCATCTGTGAACTCTGTCCCATTTTGATGTACTAAAGTAAATGTGCTATTTTGTTAAAGCGACGACAATGGATTTTACACCCTCCCTTTAAACTTTTTGTGTCATTTTTGCTTGATTAATGATGGCTCAACGACCCTCAAAATGCTTCGCACTCTTTCCTATTATTCTTTTAAATGTACACTTCATTGATTAGTTTATTCCCGAAGTGAAACGAAAAATGGTGTTTATTAAATGTTTTATGTAACCAATGTTAACAGCTTTCATTCTCACGTACGCATCATTAAAGGTAGTACTATTCACACTGGTTCTAATTACTTTCATTGTGCGAGTAAAAAGCGCTATACATTCTTGTGAATCATCAATAACGGGCCTATTTGAAGTTGCACAATTGCTTGCTATGAGAGTGTGAAGTGATTTCAAATTTGTTAGAGCACTGTGTCTGTAATCTCACCTACTAAAGTATGCCTCTCTAATGTTCTGCCACATGAATGCTTCTCCATCTTTGGGGCCTCTAGCTTTTTAGTTACTTGACTCACAATTTAAGTTAAAATATTATAATTCATTGATCACGTTGCCTTATGAATGAAGTATCTACTAACATGAGTCGTTGATTAATCTCATGTTGGCAACGCCAAACCTTACTAAGATACATGATACAGGAAACCAACAAATCTAAACTTGAAACTATTCATTAGATCTAACTGCGATCTTCCTAAACCAACAATTGCTACAAATGGCACTGCAGCATCATTTATCTTAACAAGGGAACCGCCACCCGCATGCACGTCATCTGTGCAATCTATCAGGAGATCTGCCACAGATCTTATAAATAACTAACCTAAATACGTCAAAGCTAAAGGGTATTGGATTTCGGTTATGTATCGTTAAATTGCGTTATACATTTTATTGCTTTACATAATTATTGCATCATAATAAAGGCGTTCGTTTTCTTTACAAGTTGGTACATTTAACTTCACATTTACATTTGAAAACAGTTTGTTACGATTTTCTTAATGATTTTTTTTAAAACAGACTGAACTATTTCAGTGATCTCTAGATTATTTCACTTTGTAATTTAAGAAAGGTCGGTCGTCATTTCAATTTGGGGCATAGTCAATTTAGTGTCAATGTTAGTCTTTATTTGTTTGCAAGATGGCCGAAGTTTCTTGACACGGATTATATTAATAAACTTAACCTAGCAGTGCCATTGAGTCGTCTACTTAACAACAATATTTGAGGTCGTTTTATATGTCCACAGGGTCACATTATTATGAGCTACCGCACCAACCCACATCAAAATCAGAAACATTTTTGAAAAGGGTTCCCTTTGGTTCCCTTCCTTTGTATGGGGACAACTACTGACGTTTTCATTATTAGGGTCACTGCTGGGAGTTATTTCTATGTGACATAATTAATGTTTATTGAGATAACGTAAGGCCATTTCATTAACTTCAGAATCTTTTGGTTAATTCTAAAATATTTACAACTCCTTTTATTTTTGCTTTCCTGATTCCTGACATGGATGGACCATGTCCCACAAAGTTTCTTTTCCCTTTATTTTTGAAATATTTTCATATAATATGTACCTACTTATTTTCATTTTCAATTACCGATTCCATGTTGATTCGATGTGATAAAATAATTTGGAGAATTTGTAAGACTGTATTGTCTATGTTTAAAGTGTCAAAGTTACCATAATCTATTTAAAGATGCTATAAAATCGGCATTAAATCTATTATAATCTCACTGAAATATGGACTCATTTTAACATAGACATTACTTCGGATGATAAACGAGTCCGCAAGATCGGCTGAAATATGAGGATAGAACTACATTAGACACATTATATTGCGCGTCCGAAATTGGACTCGTACAGTTAGGAGCGGAATCATATTTTGAGACCGTAACCCAAATAAATGCCCTACACTAGAATTCACATAGGGATTTTCATCAGCAATTTTATTGCGTGCAACGGTAAAATAGAAATTAAAACTTTTCGTTGATAAGACTGTTATTAACGAATGGTCTGATTTGGAAAATAATATCCGTTAAGTAACGTGGTGTCAATTAAAAGCGACAACTAAACATAACGGTATTTATCTTCTTTGGAATTAGATAGAGCTAGAATAATAATAATAACATCAATTACAATTTACAATACACTAATAGTACCGAATACCGTATTTATTTATTAGTTTCAAGAGCATTTGTTCCAATTCAAAATTAGTGAAAGATGACCTGAACAAAAAGCAAAAGCGGGAAGAGCTTGACTCCTACCAAAGCAAGCAGTAATAAATTCTTTGTCTGCGAAGAAATTTATCTATCGGTACTGGGTATGACTTATGCCTCGCTATCTCCAGCACCCGACTGTACCTGACTTATGTAAGATCTTAATGTCCTAGCTTGATTAATGGCTTCCTTCGGACAATATGCAAATCCAGCACACGTGTTCCCAGATTATGGGACATCAGTATGCGGGCCGCGGCGGGTGACTTGGCTAAAGTCGTGTTTGCACTTTGTAGTTCCTTGTAGTGGTAAAACATTTGGACGTGACCCCTTTGTGGATACAGCGTATTGATATATTGGATTTGGTTTCGTTTGTGGTGGCAACTTTATTTGAAAACGGTGCTTCAATCATTGCAAAGATTGAAGTGGCTAATAAAAACGAATTAAAAGAGAAAAGTTTTTACATTCTGTGGCAAAAATGGTGAGGAGCTATTGGGACAGTCAACGTTTAATTAGAACTGAAAAATAGCAAAAACCCTAAATAAACAATCGTTAATTTTTTTTTACAGTGAGTTGCACAATAGAGTTCTTCAATAGATGTCCAATGTTTATGAATTATGATAGAGGCTAAACTAAGGTAATGAAAGTAAGAAGTTTCTGCTCATACTAAGGTTCTTTTAACAAAAATATACTTACCTGTAAAATCTTTTTATCACATAATGTATAACCATTAAAGTAAACATTCTAACATTCCAATCCAATTCACCAATGCCAAGAAATACCGAAGCATACCTCAAGGCATCGGTATATGCCCGCATCATTTACATCCAATGCTAGTTGGCAATAACAAGGATGCGTCCAGGTGAGCACATTAGGATGCTTGTCAGGACAAACTCAGACGCTCGACACATGCGGGCTGGGCTAACCTGACGCGAATTGCTACTGATTTTGAGGTTAACGCTACTGTCTATTCGCCTACAGAGGGTTTAATAGCGTTGAATTAACTACTAATGGCTGATTTAACCGATTAAAGCTTGAGAAGTAAAATAAGTTAACTATCTCACTAGACAAGATTAGACTACTAGCAATTACTCTGTGCTAGTTACTGTATTAGTAATCGAAATAAGATTATATGTTCTTGAGGACGTTTTAATTTTATATTATTGTCCTTTTTCAAAGTCAAATTTGTATCAAGGTTTAGGCGCAGATACTTAGAAAAATGATATATTTGCATTTATAAGAATGATAAAAGTACCTATACATAGGTATAGAAAGCGCTTTGCAATAAAATGTGATAAAAGAAATAAGTAAAATAATTTCGTTCCCAAAAGGAAATATTAAGGAACTTACCATAAAGAGAACAGAATCTATTCTAATGCCTATACTAGAACTATTAAACCAATTAGCTCAATGTCCGCTTAATAGCCTCGCACTGCAGGTGGGCAGTGTCATTAATTTGACGTAAATACATAAATTATCGTGTCCACAATCTAATCGACTGAAACGAGTTATCGATACGCGACAGAAGGTGGTAATCGATTAGGGTAATCCAAACAATTTGTGAAATCATGAGGCTAATCATGGTTGAGTTGAACAGCAATGATGTTAATTTTGTTGAAAAGTATTTTTCTAAAGTGACTGAGAAGAGATGGACGGAATTCAAGCTTCTTGTACCACTAACCTTTGATATTGCACTAAAACAAGTAAAAAAATGTCGATGATTATGATTCGTCACGTTTAGAAAAAGTTGCTAACCGTCTTTCATAATCTCTATCACCAGAAGTTGTAACTCGATCAGCAAAACATGTTGATGTATCACCAAATTATGACTGACATACAAAGTGTTCCCTGTTCACAAATAACAACAACGATGTAGTCCTTATCTGATAAGTATGAAAGTTGATAATCGGACTAAATTGTTTTTGGCTTAGGCGCGTGTTGGCTTCGAAAATGTGAGCAAAAAGTGGTGGGTTTGAATAGTGGTATTTTGAAAAAATGTTATCGACATCTGACCTTGGGGTGCCGCAAAAAATAACGTACACCCGGAGTTAATATGCGTAATACGATCCACGAATTGAGATTATGTTTTTGCTGGGACACATACACAGTTTGAAGATTAAGAGCCATTTCACAAAAATATTCCGCGCGAATTTAGGTAAAAGCTGTCAACGCAACGTCAAAAGAGTAAAAAGAACGCTGAAATGGACAAAAAAATCTTGAGCCGTGACCGTATTAAGACTTGATTTAAGTTATTAATTTTAAGGTAGAATGAGGTATTCAAACTTGATAAATTAATTTAAATTTTTAATAGAGTTTATTAAGTCTTTTATATTTCGATTCATAATGAAACACGAATAGGTATAATATGTAAAATATATATTAAGTACAAAATAAAGACAGTCACATAGTGAAAAAAAAATCTGCCCCCTTACAGCTCCATCATCGGACCCTGGATACGAATAATGAAACACGAATAGGTATAATATGTAAAATATATATTAAGTACAAAATAAAGACAGTCACATACTGAAAAAAAAATCTGCCCCCTTACAGCTCCATCATCGGACCCTGGATACGAACTATTCGTCAAGGCGAATCACACAAGCCCAAACTCCTTAAGGTTCTATTGTTTTGTTACGGAGGTGGCCATTGCATCTCCTCCAGATCCATTATCAGACAGAGCTAAGAAATAAATAAATAAATATTGTTATAAGTAAACAAATAACTAAAATAATTCATCTTACTATCTTACTTCTTACTAGTCTTACTAATATTATAAATACGAAAGTTTGTGTGGATGTCTGGGTGTTTGTTACACTTTCACGCAAAAACTACTGAACAGATTTTGATGAAACTTTACAGTACAGTACAGCAGTACTAGGCAGTCTGTGTTCAACTATCACTCGGGTCGGACGTTCCTATCGCAAGACCTTTGGTTCACTCAGTTCCGATACGACTCTAGTGCTGTGTGTAATCATTTTCGTGAATACACTGAGTTTATTAATTTCTACGAGTGGATTTCATTTTGACTGAGACCTACGCTATGAACCCTGAACCAGAAGACCCTGTCGCCAGCGACAGCGACGCTCATCCAACCCTGGCGTCGACCAGAATAACAATGTATAGGCTATAATTTATGACGATCTGTGACAAACTAAATTTCAAGCGGGTGAAGCCGCGGGCAATACTACATATTTCATACTAGCTTTTTGCCCGCGACTTCTTCTGCGATGAAGTGGAAAATGGTTCTAATAGAATTAAAATATTCTAAGAAAATTAATTTTGTTAAATGATTATATTTTTTGATATAAAATCTACAAATTATTGTTTAAATATTTGAATACTTACAAAATTATGAGATCTTTCTAAAACAAAATTAAAACACTACACCTGCCGCAGATTTCTTTGTAAACAATGTTTTTTTGTTTTTCCTTCAGGTGCTAAAATCACCAGGCTATTGTGTGCGCATACTCTGGAGTATTCCACATACAACTGGTCGTCGGAGAAGCATAGATTTCCATTAAGTCTACTTCCGCTACCATATGAACTCCGCTAAAACTCGTGAGGGCGCCAACACTTACTCGTACTTTTGTATTGAAAATTAGTATGAGCAGCTGCGCACGCGGTTGCCCGTTGCAGGCTCTATGCAACCACACTATTTTAAACCGTGGTCCATAAGCATGAGATGGGAAACTGCACTCTATTGAATTCTCTTGAATTTGATGGTGTTAGGGGAATCCTAGGAATGAATACAGACTTTCCAATAGAATCTCCTCATCAATATTGCGAAATTGCGAGTTGCAATGCAATGTTACGTTTTCACTTGTTATTTTATTGTTATCTGACCTTGATTTTTCAAACACGTGTCAAAATAAAAAAAATAATTTAAATCAAAAGTACTAAGGAATATTTCATTGATATCAACTTAGAAACAAGCACAGATCACAGAAACTAAAGGGAAATGTGACAAGGGACAAAATGGAACATATTGCTTGTGAAAGCAATGATGACAGTAGCGACGTCATTATGTAAACAGTTTATATTGCTTGCATAGTACTAAAGATTATTCGAACGTTGAATACTGATACCGCAGTGGATAATGAGCACATAATTTGATTTCTTTGTGTGTGTGAATTTCTAATACGACACTGAGTTTCGAACTCAGCGCATTAATTAGCATCTCTCTATATTTCTATGGAACCAAGTTATCTCCAAAATAACATTCCACACCTTTTTAACCTAGTCAGGTAATAATTTTAATAAAATACGAAGCACGTCATCTATCAATAGGATATATGTATATTTTAGAAGTTAATAAATTATGCATAAAATATAAACACTTAAGAAGTTTAGTTAAATCGTAGAATTTCTGAAAAACAAGTACTAAAATCGTACTGAAAAAAAAAGTATTAATAATATGTTATCTAATTTATTTATTAAACGTCGAATTTTATCAAAGATTTTGGACTAAAGTTTTTGAAAATATTTATAGCCTACATAGAAAAAAATTAGGATTCTAAATCGTGAAAGAATTTTTTTTCGGAGCCTATTGCCTCCAAACAAACAAAGAAACAATTAAATCTTTCCTCTTTTATTAGTATAGATTTAACAACAAAGCTTCCCTCTCGAAACAAAACGCTTCTTTTTCTTCTTCACGAAACAAAACTCAAAGCGGATAAATAAATAAACAAATCTTTGGACAATTTCACAGCGCCATCTAGTCCAAAAGTAGGCAACCAATATGCTTGTGTTAAGGGTGCTAGCATAATGGATATACTTTTTTATAATTTATTTATTAAATTAAATACATGGTCACTACATATTATACATAGTTACACCCAGATCCGTCAAAGAAATTAAAATTCATCATTTCAATTTCTGCTCGGCCGGCCGACTCGAAACAGCCTCTCGGCATAGTATCAAATGCATTTGGTCGCCGTACAAATCACCGCTTCACGACACGAACGCACGTAAACGTCACGGCGGGAAAAATGACACAGGTCCTGCCTTGACGGGCGCTCGCGCCATACTAATCGATGTCGGCTTGCGTATTGTAATTTATACTGATATTCACATCAATATTTTGACAAAGTGGTTACTAATATTTAAACAATAACTGTAGAAATCAATTCTACAATGAATATTCTTTATTTTGGGATACTTTTATTGCAGTTATTGCTGTGTTTTTAAACCAAAAACCACGATCAAAATGTGACGTTAATCTTCAAATTTGCCAAATTATTTTTAGATTTTACTCAATAATGGTAATGAAATTCAAGAATCTATTTCATTAATGGACTACAAGAATATATGTCCGATGATTACTATATATTTTTAAGCTTATTATATGAGCATAAATAATAGATACAGGACTTTGAAAATGAGTCTGCGGCAATTTTTCCGTAAAATGGTTGTGGGAGATGGGGCACTGTGAATTAAGCAAAAGAGTTTTAGTAAATCCGTTTCATTAATGGTCAACACCAAGGATTGACCTATCTTTCGCAGTTATTAAATAATCTCTGGGTGTTGCTTAAGATAGTAATTCATGCTTCCAAAATCTTAGAAATTCGCACGAAAATGTAAAATGGCTCTTAAAAGAGCGCAATGGTAGAGTTGGTAATCATTTTTCTAATTATCTACGTTAGTTTAGGAGACGCGAGTCTGCTTGAAAACATGCCTGCCTACAAAGTTATGAATTTTGAGGTTTAAATAGTAGAGATAAAGTCGGTAAAAATGGTTAAAAGTAAACATTTATGTGGTGTCAATTTACTTGAATAATTAAGGCGATAATTTAAAATTTAATTTATCTATTTGCTTTCATTATTTACACACAAGGTTAGACACAAAATCATGGTCAATGTTCAAATTCAAATGATCTAAGAATCCAAACGAAAATTATTTAACATAAAACCAAATGCGAAAAAACATCCTAAAAAATTACGAATGCAATAAGCATGTAGCAAATTATACCCTTATCAAAAAAGTTTTCACAAACAAACTGTCAAAGTTTTGAGCCCATCTTTGACTCGGAATATAAAGAAGTTGTGATGGGACACCAATGGCGTATTATGTATTCAAGGGACGAAACGGGAAGGCAGAACCACAACGCGTTGACTTCCGAATCGTGTATGTTTTTTATTGGTTAGTTTAACTTTTAAACCTTTGGGTCGCGTTTAAGGAAAACTATGACGTTATAATCGTTGTGTTTATCTATTTTTTTCCAAGAATTATTGTGTTCGGATTTTGGACCATTTAATTACAGTCGACCGCACATAAATCTATTATAAGATGTCTAATTTCCTCAACTATTTTATCTCAGAGAAGTAAATAAAGTCCAAAATTCATTAAAAACTGTCAACTTTTGTTGTGTATCACAAACGGCATACAATTAAAGAATTAACAATAATTAATTGTTATGAAACAGCAAAATAAATACGATATTTTTAGTGCTTAAGGATATTAAATAATTTATTATTATGACATTTGCGTTATTAATTTTATTCAATAAGTATTAAAAGTATTCCGAATGTAACTGGAATATTGTAATAAAATACCGGTTTCGAGCCTTTATTCGAGCAATTATGCGTTAAGTGCATTTTGTGTATTTATTATTTTGTACTACATTCAAGCGAGCAATATAAAATAAGCTTTAAATCAAAATTGAATTTGATTTTAATATTTAAAAAAAAAACAAGTATCTTTAAATAATAAAAAGGAAAAAAAGACTTCATTAAAGCACATCTGTTCACAAAAGATGCTCCAACTGTTGATGATTGCAATCATCTCCGTGTTTATAAACATAGGCACGTGACATTTAGACAGTATAATAACAATCGATTCTGTATTCGAGCGAGAAGCACGCTCGATAACCTGATCGATTGGGTCAGAGTTCAATGCAGTTGAGATAATAACCTACATTTTAAATGTTAAGTGAAAAGTTATGTGACTGTCGTATTTATTCAAATATTACATTAACATTCTCCGTTGCAACTTTGCAAGTAAAAAATATTGCAAAATAGAGCATGAAAATTCAAAGTAGGTAATTATTTGTTATAAAGATTTGCATTAAAACAATTAAGATGCTAAAAAATGTAACATAGAAAAAAAAAACTTAAAAACTGTGCTCAAACAAATAATGCAACCACGAGCAGGGGAGGGGTGTATTAATCAGCCAAACCACTCGAAAATTAAAAGGACGACAGTAACAAGCCAACCGAGATGTTAAAAATTAACCGTGTCATCGCGCCCGAAAGCGTGCCCGAATCCAATGGCCAGTTGTGTAATGGTCATTTTGCACACCGGCAATATTCCGTTCAACTTTTGACCTTATTCCATTGACTTACAGAGTAAATGTGTAACTTGTTAGAGTTATGGTCACTTGCAGAAATGCAACAAAACATTTTTGACCTTAGTTCTTTGATTTAGAGTTGGTTCTAATTTGCAAGTTCTTTGTGGATGTTCAGATCGCTCAGTGTGGATATTGTGTAATACATTTGCGACCTGTAGAGCAATCGATAACAAGCTTTTTGAATCTGTTCGAACTGAAATGACTTTTATTTACTACCAACGGAACTTCAAAATCGAAATTAAATTAAACATTGAGATTTCTTCAGACATGATTCTAGTTCAAAGTAATGCCAAAACAATTGTGAGAAAATTAAATTGGAAGCATACAGTGGTTATCCAATTAAAGACATCGTATAGTGTTAGATGAACGATTTTGGAAAGTATTCAATAAATAACATTGTGCGTGCGAGTAATAATACACCACCACAGTTTTAATTTATTGTATTAGGAAGAGAATGTCTATTGATTAATGGTTTTTCTTGTTGTGGTATTAATAATACGGATTCTGGAAAAAATCCATTTAGAAATGCATAAAATTAATCACAGAAAGCTATAAAGAAAATATACACAGAGCATTTTCTTTTTGTTAAATTCTTCCAACAATAATAATTAAACAAGCATGTCTGTTGATTCATTAAAAATGTATGCTATAGAAGTTCAGAGTTACAAAACATAGAAATAGGTATGTTCTGTGTTACAGACCAAAATAGCTGTTTATTGTTCAACATCAGATGGAAAAAATTGTATCTGGATTATTCAATTCGCTATACAATTAAGCTTCGTCATATATTGCGATTTTAGACGTAAAACTACGAAGCTTGTAAAATATTTTATATTTTCAGCAGAGCAAAATATCTTCATTTCCGAGGTCGAACCTTGCTCAATATCCGCTGTCTCCAGCCTTTATTTGCGTTGTCTGTCCTAAACGATATTTACATACGGGAATTCTCAAAGAATGCTCCGAGAAAGGGTTCCAATATTACTTACTTTGTATTAAATCCACGTATTTTCCTTGAACTTCAAACCTAAGTCTTTATTGCAAACACAAACAGTGCCCCAATTTTGGGAGAGGAAATAAATTCTACTTATATAGCTACCCTGTAGTAAACAATTTAAAATGCAATTTAGAATAGTTCTCAAGATCAATATTGCAAAGGGGGGGATTAGGTAGGTACCTACTCGTCTACTCGTGCATGCCAGTAAAATGGAAAAATTACTTGCATGTTATCAACACATAAAAGGCGCATGGATGGATATACTTGCATGAATTTCAATTTGCGTCTTGTATGCCTCCCAACAAAAAAAGTTGAGCAATCTTCTCACTTGCCAAATACAGGCATGCCAGTTAGCGTCTAAGTACAGAAATACAGTCAGTATGCAATTAGTATGCAAGTGTACCATTTAGATCCCACTGGGATATGTATCAGCAATCAGCATATTGTGTATCGCCGCCTTAAATTCAATTTCAAATTCTTTATTTGCTTATAAATAGGGTTTCACCAACCATACTTTACCAAATATGTAGATACTATTGTGTAAATTTGAGGTGCAGGTACGTTTATGCCCGTTTTCACCATCAATCCCTAATGTTTAAGTGATCCCTATGAAAACAAAATTCATATTATGTGTTACCATAGGGGGTCACTTAACAATTAGGGATTGATGGTGAAAATGGGCATTAGACTCATAAAATAAAGAGTATACCTACATTTATATACTAAAACCTCGAAATCGAACGGGGAAATGCAAAAATGACAATTTCGGTTAGGTATCGCGTGATCGCAAATCACGCTAGACTTGGCAATGGCCCAGAAGACAAATGACATTTCGCATGATGTTAACCTAGCGTGTTGAATGTCGTCGGAGTTTTCACCGTATTCCTTGAAAACTATTCCAATAGATGATAGATTGCGAATAGTGAATTTTCATAACTATTGGTTGAATATTGCACCTAGTGATAGTAGAGATATGGATGATAATCCATTGTAAACATTTCTTAGAACCTGGGTAAAAGGTATTTATTGATTAAGCATCTAAGAATTCATTGTCTCTTATCATCACATGTGATTCACGAATCAGACTCAGTAGTAGTTTATGTTTTGGTTAAAATAAGATTATTATTAAAGATTCATAAATTATCTGTTTTTATTGGGGGACTATTTTCTACGTGAATAGCTTCCGTTCTTTAATAGAGAATAGAATATGTACAAAGAAATATAAAGCTGCCTAGCCGCCTATTGCTGAATTGAAACTAATATTAAAGCAGGGTGGATAATGTATGTAATAGGTATCATAGCAACCAGGAGCGCAGGTGTGTCTATTACGTCCTTGCTATCGTAGGGGAATGGGGCAGGTGTGTTCCACTTGACGACTGTGGTCACTAATAGTGTTACTGTAATTTTCTAAGCTCTTTGTACGACAAATATTAAATATCTACAGCTGAATATCAAAAAGGTATCACAAACAAGGTGGAACGATGACATCGTAAAGGTAGCAGGAGGGCGCAGGACGCAGGCCGCTACCAATCGGGCAACTTAGAAAGAATTGGGGGAGGCCTATATTTAGCAGTGATGATGAATTGATGATGAATATCAAAATATCTATCACTATAATTAATCATAGTCATTTCAGTGTAATTCAGTCTAACTGGATATAAGGGAACGCCACAAAGCATGATCTTCTGTTTTTTACGGATTTATAAGAATCAGTTTTGCAAAATATAGTTCCAAGTTTTAGCCAATTTAAAAACTATTTACAATAATTATTTGCTAGTAGGTATTCTGTACCTGTCAAATCCAGCTGGTTCTAGCTGTTTTTGTAAGATATCATCTACCTACTCAAGCATCTTGTTATGCCATCCGCCTACGCAGAATTTCTGGTTCAACTGGCAGAATTGTGTACGATAGCAGTAACCGACCTCAGCTATGGGCTGACATTGTTTATTTTTATGAAACACTAGCGGCCGCCCGTGACTTCGTACGCGTGGATCCCGTTAGGGGTGGAGTTTGGTAAAATCCTTTCTTAGCGGATACCTAAGTCATAACATCTACCTGCATGCCAAATTTCAGCCCGATCCGTCCAGTGGTTTGGGCTGTGCGTTGATAGATCACTATGTCAGTCAGTCAGTCAGTCACCTTTGAGTTAATATATTTAGATGAACGTACAAATTCTCGTTAGAACTGCCTTGAAATCCATTAAGGACTCATTATACTTTGACCCATTAGCTGGTAAAACTATCTTTATTATCTAACCCTTTTATAGCTTTTTTATCATTCCTCCCATTAAAGTCAGATACAAAAAGTTTCTAACTGTTTAGGTTTTTATGGTCTAAAGCCTTTGCAGTTATGACCCCTATGAAGTAACTGTTAGTACTAATTAAACATCTGTATGTACGTTAAGTAACTATTAGAAACAAGTTTAACGTTTTATTTGCCATTTTCAATTGATGTAGTTAATATGCCTTTCTTCATAAGCGATAAAATGGTGATTAATAGTATACGTGAATGGAATGAAGTATTTATATCACGCTTTGTCAAATACATTTTACAGATCAGTACATTTAAGGCATAAAATATCACAATTATCAGCTAAAGTAAAAAAGAGAGTTCAAAAAAATGAAGTATGGACTCTTAACACAAAATTCTTACAAAACAGACGGAGAAATGGTATCTCAAAAGCAAAGAATTCTCAACATCATGTAGACATACAACAACATCATCAATAAAAATGCTAATAACAATGCTTAAAGCAGTCAATGAGCATTTACCGATGCATCAATTACAATAACTGATGTTGATTAGCCCACTTACACTGTACTTGGAACTGTTGAAATTGTTATGCGTTAGAAATTTCCGAGTCACGGTGATGATGAAGAGAATGGTAAATCACAATGAAGATAATTTCATAAGAAAATCTAAAATAGACAACAATAGTCATTTTCTTCAAGGCGAGAGTGAATATTCGCTTACAGGGCAGGTATGGTACCATCCTAGACTGCATCTCACTGAACATCAGGTGTGATTGCGGTCAAATACCTGCCTTGTTCTGCATTAAAAAAGTTGACACTGGCCACCAAGAAAACTGCATCCTTTTATATCGACGAATAACGTTACTCTTTTGTTTTTTCTTTCGCTCTCGTCACTCAATTTTCCAGGAACTTATTCGTACTAATTGAATTTTCATGACTTGAGTTTGTAATTTTTACCCCATAATATTGACTAATGGTAGGTACTTCATTTCAACTAAAACCACGAAGCACATAGTTATTACTAGACTAAGAGCTAGTGAACGTCAGACCTACGTCATTTTATAAAAGCTGAAAGTTTGTCAGCATATTATGTTCTGAATATAGGATAGAATGTTGGTGAATCATGAAGTTCGGGTGATCGTGGCTTTGGGCTTTTATAAAATGACGTAGGTCTGGCGTTCACCAGCTCTTAGGCTGAGTTGCACCATCTTACTTTGACTTTAAAAAAACGTCAAAAATCTGTCAATCTCCATACAAAAAGCACCGGTTTTCGTTATAGCTACGGTTAAAGTTAGGTGGTGCAACTCAGCCTTAGTCTATACTATTCAGAGAAAACGATGTTAAACCATATAATTACTTCTCGCAGGATACGATTCGCATAATAAAACTTTATTGAAAAGGGAAGCGTTTAGGAGCGGACTATTAAGGGTAATTTATTGCGCTAGTAATTAAGAACTCTACTTAAGACAACTAGCAGGTAGTGATTGTTGTTTGTTTGTAACAGCTGTTATTATTAAAGTCGTACCATAATGCTAGTTTCTTATTTAGTTTTTAACGGATTCACACATCCTACAATAAAAGTAGGATAAATCTTAGGGTTTGGTCCCACGAAGACAGATACCGTTTTTTGCAGGAACTATTGTTTGTAGGATCCCATTTAGTTATTTATACATTATATTTGTTTTAATTTTAACGTTCACATGAACATCCCGTTCGCAAAAAACCGATCCGTTCGAATTTGTAATTCCAATTTCAGTTCAATTCAGTTCAGTTTTGCGGGATTCTGCATTACCGTAAAACTGGATTGCAGTAGGATGGGAACAAGCACACGTTGTTCCAAAATAGCACTTATCAGAACTACATAAGGTACCTTGATATACCGTCTTCTACACGTATGCAGAAAGAATCTTAAACCATCATCCCAGCTTTGATTACTGATATCCCGGAAGCAGTAACCAGGATCTTACTTTTATTCATATCCAATATAAAATCATCATTTCTCTTTTCCATATCTTTTATTTTAAATCCTTTTGCAAGCGATTTACATAATCTGCTTAAAATGGTTACATTAAAAAATAAACCGAAAAATTTACACTCCATCAAGCTGAAAGTCTTGTAAGTTAAAAGGTAGTGGTAATGCATGGAGACTTACGCAAATGTTATGTAACAGACTACTCACTACCGGACGACGGATCTCCAGTGGGTCACCGGGGTCTTGTGGCCTCAATTGGTAAAATACCAACAAGCTATAATGCATTTGGTGCATTAGAAAGTGAATTTGATGGCCGGTTACCGGATGATTACGAAGATGTTGATATTATGTCATTTTGATTTGTATGACTTACGACAAAATGACTATTTAATAATTATGGATGTAGCTTATTTCCTCTTCACTGCTTTAGTGAAGAGGAAATAAGCTAGTGGTGATGATAAATAAAGGATTGATTTACGCCCGTATTCACAAACGATGCATGCTTAAGTGAAGCACAGCGTTGAATAGAGCTCTGGGATTGGTTCGCGTGTCACCTTGTGCGTCCACGCATACTGTGAGACCTCATATCAATGTTTGTGAATACGGGCGTAAGTGTTTAAAAGTAGGAAAGTAAAAAAACTACTAAAATTATTCAAAAGTACGAGTATGTAGCATGTAGGCGGTTACGTCCCAGATATAGCTTGCCCTCCCACGAATAAAAATGTATTTATTCGTTTGTTTAAATAACTTTCCTGTTCATTATACAATGCATTACATATTGATTTATCGTCTTATTTATGAAAATGTATTTATTCGTTTGTTTATATAATTTTCCTGTTCTGAATCAGAACAATTTCGTAGTTTTAGTTAATTCCTTTCTTCATTTGCCCATAAGTTTTTAACTTGTAAATTTAAAACCAGATCAATTTTATCTGAAGTTTCAACTGCAACATTATCGGAACCTCGAAAGCAGTTACCTGTTGCAAACGTAAACAAATTAACTGAACGTTAACATTTAACTGGGTCAAGGCGAGGAGATTAATGGAGAGTTTCCAGTATTTATGCGAGTGGACCACAATAGGCAGGACGTGGCTAACTGTTGTGTTTAGGGTTAACATGAACACTGGATGAAACTAGATTTTTGTAGAGAGACCAGTGCATCGAGTTGCGAAATTGTAACACTGGATAAGATTATTGGTAGATATGATAGTTGGTACCTAGATGGTACCTAGGTAAGGTGTACGCAACATAACATGTTTGTTGCAAAATTGCAGCTATAACAACTAGACAAGATGACACAGATCTTAAAATTCTTGGTGCAACAAAATTTTTTGTACAGTCGACAACGAAACACAACATTTTTTGTTGCAACTTGCCCCTCTTATAACATAGTAAGTCACAGTGCTTTCTCAATATTCTGCCATCCATAATATTATTATAATTGGATACTACTTAAACTTCACTGTTAACTAAATTGCTTTAGGTAGTTGACTCTTTTATTTAACTAGATCAAGAGGTTTGTGAACTGTTTTAGAGACAGCTAATAATTTCTAAGCCTATCATAACGATTATAATTGAAGAACAATCGGTACTCATTTGGTATCTACTTCGTCGCTTTGTCTATTAACTTTACATTTTAGGTTTCAACCCTAAATACAATTCAATGAACCTCTACTATTGACCGTGACTACGCTGGTCAGTTAAGTTTTAAGAATATTGCTTTAAATAAATGGTTTAACTTTAAAACTGGACATAGATAAATAATTTTCAACACAATATGAGTTTCAAGCATTACTTAATACTTCGTCATTCGTCAATAATGTGACCTTTACCGGTAATACTCACATGGTATGAGTAATTGATTATTTACAAAGTATACAAAAAAAGATTTAGCAATGTGAGCCGTTAATGCACTGCCAGATTAAAGGCATGCCAACGTAACTTTGATTAATGATTATGCAGTCTCCACCAGAAAAGGACAGCTAGTTGCTATGCAATGTCACCCAATAAACATAGCCCAGAGGAATCAGCAAATTCAGCAATGATCAAACCTAAAAAAAACAGAAGATAATGAAATACACCACGTTATGTGCTACTCAAATGTCACTCCAACCAATTGCATATATGCAATCATCAATCTAAAAAGAAACTGAAGACATGATGTTAACGACTCAAAATTAGTTTCTAGATCAATGGGTCGTGATAGTTCATAATTGTTTAATGAATGAAACACTGAATGTACTACTATTATTAAACTATTTCAACAGTCGAGTTCAATGGACGTGTGAGACCTGCATTCACTTACTGCCGTTCAAGTAATTGTCAATAATTATAGCTGTCGTGTCGCTTATCGTGTTAGGAATTGTAAATCCCATCAAAAACAATACTTGTCAAAAAAACCAAGTCTCGCAACTCAGTTGTTCTACGGTAAAAAGTTGTGAGATCCATGTAATACCAAGTCCAGGCCAGGAAATCTTTAACGTTTTACTTAAATTATTGACTTGGCCATCGCACTTAATAATTTAATTTACACGTGTTTTCATGCGATGGCCAAGTCAATATATTTATGTAAAACGTTAAAGATTTCCTGGCCTGGACTTGGTATTACATGGATCTCACAACTTTTTACCGTAGAACAACTGAGTTGCGAGACTTGGTTTTTTTGACAAGTATTGTTTTTGATGGGATCTCATTTCTTTTTGTATTTTGTAGACAGCAGTTATGTATCTAGAAAACTGGACCGAAATTGAAAAATTTTACTCGACTTGGCGGTTGCACTACCGTGCCCCCAAATCTCATTTCTTTTTGTATTTTGTAGACAGCAGTTATGTATCTAGAAAACTGGACCGAAATTGAAAAATTTTACTCGACTTGGCGGTTGCACTACCGTGCCCCCAAATATTTTAGTTTTTCCTTGATTCATACACCAAACACTACTTATATTCCAAATTTGAAGCTTCTAGGTCTGCTAGAACTGCCTTAGAATTTTGATGATCGGTGAGTCAGTCAGTGAGTCAGTCAGTGAGTGACAAAATTAAGTAACTTTGACCCGTTATAATTCTTAAACTACTGGTTCAAATTGAATGAAATTTTAAATATACCGTGTCTTTACAATGCCTGCATAGCTAATGAAAATTCAGCCTTCTAGTTTTATCCACAACGACGTTACAGGCGGTCGAAAATGGCCTGAATTGCTTCGAGAAAAGGATGGTACGGCCGTGCCGCTTTTTTGCTCGACTTGGTGGAGGCACTGCCGTGCCCCCAGATAATTGTTTTGAAATCAAATTGCCTTTAAGCATTACATTTCACGCATTCAGCGTGAATACTGAAAAGGCTGTTTCTTTTCTTTAAACTACGGTAAGTAAAAACTCACGCGCACAGAGATGAAACGACGTGTGGTTGTGCCAGTTTTTGCGAACTTATCAGCCGCCTTGTTAACAACGAATACGAGTAATCTTGTCCGTTGACGTTTTTGTTTCTGAGAACCACAATTGTGTATCATTTGTTTCAATGTACATTATCCTTATATCAGATTCATCGATGAAACGTCTTCCCACGAATGTCTTGTTTCTTTTAGTGCTATTTTAAGATCTATTACAAGGCCTACAAAACATTTTTGTTTACACGCCCTTTGTATCGTTTGTTTAGCGCTCGAGTGGTTCGTTTAAAGATGTGCAATCACCAAACCGTTTAGGACAGTACGGAACGTGAACCTTTATTAACCTAAATTGAACTCTATTGTTCATTGAGCCTGTCATTAGTATGTGAAGGCTGTTTTCCGACTCGGCAACAAACAAATCAACGGTAATTGGCCGGTCGCCTCGGGCATTAAAAGTGTTTAAAAGAAACTCTGCTGATGGTCTCAATTAAATATTATTTGAGCACCTTAACCCTAACCTCGCTATTTCTTTTCTTTCAGACGAAAATGTAGATAGATCAGTTGCACGTACATTTACTAAAGGTACGATGTCCATTGACCAGGCGTCTCCTCTGGTGCCCATCAAGCCTCAAGTGTCGCTGCAGAACAGTGCGTTCATCAAGAACAGCCACAACCGAAGCAGCTTCTGCGGAGTGAGTCCTTCCAGCGGGACCTTCAAGACATTCGCTATAAATAGGAAGAGTTGGAGCGGCAATGGCACGCTTCCGCTCCAACAGTTTACGCCCGAGGTGGAACAAACGCCGCATCTAGCGACGTTCCGCTCCGGGACTGGGACGTTCCCGAGGAACAGGGAACGGAATAATAACGCAACGAACGGAATATTAACGCCTAACGGGAACTCGGTCCAGAGCTTCAAAGGAAATGAGCTGAGGAGGAGCGGATGTTCTAACGGCCGACGCTACGCGGAGATCGGGTACTGGAATAAAAGGTGAGTGTCACTTCACGTCACTTTCGAGTTTGTTTCCTAATAGCCTTTGTTTGACGATTGCGTCATCAGGAGAGATTTACTGAGTGCACGTCACTTGTTTAGCGACCGGAAATTACACCCCAGATTTGCACTGTCGTGAATTATTCATACAAATTTAATTTATCATAATTATTTGATTTACATCATTAAAATTCTACGCCTGACTAACGATTGTAAATAATAGTAATCAGATCCGTAGTTGTTAAGAAATCTTGATTATCGGATTATTTACTCTTAGCCTAGATTTTATTCATGTTTTTTTCACTTACTCAATCAGTTTATTGGCGTGGAAAAACGTTCATGTTGAATTAATTCTGTTTATGTAGGTCAAAACATGCCTCAGGTAGGGAAATAAAAGTTTTGCAAGAAACCGGGTAGTTCGTATCACTAACTTCCTTAGGCCTTTATTTACTTTCTTTTCCATCCCACTCAAGTAATTCTGTAACAAGTTTTCCAATTTCATTTTCGTGCTTTCATTTCCTCCCGTTCGGCGCTCGCTCCCTTAATATTACTTTTATTAGCTGAAAACGTTTAACAAACATTGGTTTGCGAATCTAATAAAGATTGAATTTCATTTTAAAGGAGGGATGATGATGTTAGAGTGCAACTTAGAAATCAAGTAGGTATTTTGCAATAGATTTGATGGATGTTTAACTCTGAAATCTTAGGAATTGATTAAGTCTTGATTAACTCTTTATTTATAGCGAATGTCTTGGAAGTGCATTTTTAAACGTGTCTAAATTGTTTCTTCACGTTGATAAGGTTGGTATTTTAATTAAAACAATTTCTTAATTTTATCGGTTTAAAATTAAAAATCCAATCATCTTGTCATGATAAATTAACTTTTACAACACTTCATTTAGATGCATATCGTCCGTATGCATATAAAATACTTACGCAATGTTCAATCCGGTATCATCTTGAGATTCGAATCATCTATTTTGATCATTAGACTAGAAATCTTCAAAGAAATAAGATAGCATTGGAACCAAAATAGTCTATGTCTTTAAACATATTTTTGCAATTACATAAAAAATATTTTTACACAATATCGCATTCACTAAATATTTGGCTGTAAGCTCTAATGTAGAATAACCATAAGGATCACTGAAAGAAAAAAATCCATTTGGATTATTATCACCACATCTTATAACAGAAATTCTAATCTTTCGGTACGGTCTTTACTTTCAAAACTTTGTTTGCCGCATTTATCAGATCAGAATCTTCATTATCTTTATGCGTGTTGAGTACGAAACTTTGTCTATAAGTCTCGTACACCCAATTTGGGGCAAACTAAGCCTGTTGATAAGAGCCGGCCAATAATCAGGTCTCACTCTTTTTATTGGGGGCGCAGTTTATCGTGGCATGATCCGCCATCACCAACGTTGATTTTATCGTCGCTATTTAGTGTTCCTCCCTTAACCGCTATTTATCACTGTGCTTCGTCGGCCTTGCCAATTAAGTTGTCTTTAGGGAAATATTTATCTTCTAGTAATGCTTCGTCTTGGTCTCTTATGTTGGCTATTGTAGTTAATCCGCAATCAGCGGGTGATCGTGTATCTGTGTTTGACAAGGTTACGCTTAGTGCGTGTTTAGCTATTGTTCTGCCTATTGTGCCGGACATTACCATTGTTGGCGATAGTATCTGTATGTACTTCTTATGTATGGTTTAATGTAAATGTTCAGATTGTTGTTATGTTTACTTTGTAGCGCTTATGCACTTTTGAGTGAAGTGTCTGAAATTGCAGAACTCTCACGTTCACAGCGTACTTATCTACGTATTTTTGAATGTGTTTATTTCAAAGAATACAAATTAATGTCTATGTTGTTCCCCTAGGACAGTTGACATTTTCAAAAGAGTTCCAAGCTATACCTAGTATTTCTTGCACTAAAAGTAGAGTGTGCGTTTTGTAAAGAATGTAAATAACTCCAGCCGTAGTCTATCTCGCTCACGGTAATTACGGTGATAAAGCGGTTGGCCGGTCGACTACCGCAACCGTTCTCTTACAGTTGGTGGATATCCAGTACAAACTCACTTAATATTACTTTTATTAGCTGAAAACGTTTAACAAACATTGGTTTGCGAATCTAATAAAGATTGAATTTCATTTTAAAGGAGGGATGATGATGTTAGAGTGCAACTTAGAAATCAAGTAGGTATTTTGCAATAGATTTGATGGATGTTTAACTCTGAAATCTTAGGAATTGATTAAGTCTTGATTAACTCTTTATTTATAGCGAATGTCTTGGAAGTGCATTTTTAAACGTGTCTAAATTGTTTCTTCACGTTGATAAGGTTGGTATTTTAATTAAAACAATTTCTTAATTTTATCGGTTTAAAATTAAAAATCCAATCATCTTGTCATGATAAATTAACTTTTACAACACTTCATTTAGATGCATATCGTCCGTATGCATATAAAATACTTACGCAATGTTCAATCCGGTATCATCTTGAGATTCGAATCATCTATTTTGATCATTAGACTAGAAATCTTCAAAGAAATAAGATAGCATTGGAACCAAAATAGTCTATGTCTTTAAACATATTTTTGCAATTACATAAAAAATATTTTTACACAATATCGCATTCACTAAATATTTGGCTGTAAGCTCTAATGTAGAATAACCATAAGGATCACTGAAAGAAAAAAATCCATTTGGATTATTATCACCACATCTTATAACAGAAATTCTAATCTTTCGGTACGGTCTTTACTTTCAAAACTTTGTTTGCCGCATTTATCAGATCAGAATCTTCATTATCTTTATGCGTGTTGAGTACGAAACTTTGTCTATAAGTCTCGTACACCCAATTTGGGGCAAACTAAGCCTGTTGATAAGAGCCGGCCAATAATCAGGTCTCACTCTTTTTATTGGGGGCGCAGTTTATCGTGGCATGATCCGCCATCACCAACGTTGATTTTATCGTCGCTATTTAGTGTTCCTCCCTTAACCGCTATTTATCACTGTGCTTCGTCGGCCTTGCCAATTAAGTTGTCTTTAGGGAAATATTTATCTTCTAGTAATGCTTCGTCTTGGTCTCTTATGTTGGCTATTGTAGTTAATCCGCAATCAGCGGGTGATCGTGTATCTGTGTTTGACAAGGTTACGCTTAGTGCGTGTTTAGCTATTGTTCTGCCTATTGTGCCGGACATTACCATTGTTGGCGATAGTATCTGTATGTACTTCTTATGTATGGTTTAATGTAAATGTTCAGATTGTTGTTATGTTTACTTTGTAGCGCTTATGCACTTTTGAGTGAAGTGTCTGAAATTGCAGAACTCTCACGTTCACAGCGTACTTATCTACGTATTTTTGAATGTGTTTATTTCAAAGAATACAAATTAATGTCTATGTTGTTCCCCTAGGACAGTTGACATTTTCAAAAGAGTTCCAAGCTATACCTAGTATTTCTTGCACTAAAAGTAGAGTGTGCGTTTTGTAAAGAATGTAAATAACTCCAGCCGTAGTCTATCTCGCTCACGGTAATTACGGTGATAAAGCGGTTGGCCGGTCGACTACCGCAACCGTTCTCTTACAGTTGGTGGATATCCAGTACAAACTCACTTGATAATGGATGGTGTTCTTTGTGAGAATTTACACTCGTATTCACAAACGATGCTCGCTTAAGTGAAGCAGCAAATTGAACGCACAGCGTTGAATAGAACTCTGTCATTGGTTTGTGGGTTACCCTGTGCGTCCACGCGTACTGTGAGACCTCATAGTAATGTTTGTGAATACGGGCGTTAGCCACACTCTAGTTTATACCTCTAAGCATTGTTTAGATTCAACAGATATTTAGGATAACTTTTAGTCTTCTTGCCTAAAAAGGGGAAACTGTTCTGTTAAGTCAGAATCAGCCAGTCCAATGAAACCAAACTCAGCTGTTTATTAGTCCGAAGGGATAGTCTCCGTTCTACATTTAGATGGACTATGAAAAATTATCATTATAGAGGATATTTAATCGTCATGAAGTTACTTGAGCTTACTGCGTCCAACCTTATCTCATACATTTTACATTTTTGTTACAAAATAGCATTTATTACAACTACATAAGATGCAAAGTGTAATTCTTTGATATGAAGTAGTTCTACTGTAGTTACCCCAATTATGTTTCTGTTATCTGCAATGAGTTCCTCTGAGTTTGCTATTGTTTAAACGTTTCTTTGACTTATACTTTATGGCTTTTCTTGGCCCGTTACTATCGATGGGTATCTCAATAGTTATTTTATTTTATCCAGTACTTCCAGATGGATCTTGTCTTTTAATTCTATTTCCTCAACCTGTAATATTGATGTCAAATTCCAAAACTATACTTTTATAGCTATTAGTTTTTTTTTATCAAAATAAGATGGAACATCTTTGAATACTACGTTATTACTTACCTCATGAAGATCATACACCATGGCAAGAAGTTTTCCTCTTGCCATGGTGTTATAATCTTCATTCTTCTACATTCTTGCAGTAATTTGGACATAGGCAGACTTTGATAGCCAATAAAACACCAGTAGCGTTATAGCATAAGGTAATCCATTACAACAGCGATTGTTAGTAAAGTATCAGTGACGGGTAAAAACTGACTGCTACCTTACATCGAAGGTTGCGCAACCACAAATTACCCGGAAAGGTCTGCTCTGCTAGTTAGCCCAAAAATATCAGCTTCTACATAACTTCAGAATGTTGGTTGGGAGAGAATACTCCACAAAATAAGCCTAGCTTTGGTCAGGGCTTTGGGCATGTTTTGGAAAAAATGGAATCCTTGTTCTCTTATTCTCTCACTAAATATTGGATGCATTAGACCTTAGAGTAATTATCCGTGTTCATGTCGTACTTTACTTCAATTTATTTATTTGTTTTTATAGGCAGCACAGAAGTAACAGCGCAGAGCAAAGCGAAATAATCTCTAGATCATTGAGACAGATAAAATACCGTTTCAAAAGATTCTTATAACGTCTAATTAAAAAAAAACTAAAATTACTTACGCGGTCTTTATACCTTATAACGTTATAACTTATTATCTGATCAGAATCTTCAGAACCTGCCTGTTTTACCTTAACTGTATTTGAGTCGTTTCTAATAGAAAAAGTGGTCAGAGCTCAACGTAGAGGGTCCCTTGGAGGCAGTAATTTGTTCTAATTACGATTGCCTGACTCGACTTTCACTCTTCGACTATTTGAGTTGGAAACGCTCGTGGTTTCGAAATGGGGTCAGCAGTTTTTGTTGGTTCATCTGCGGGTAAAACGAGTCGACTTGGTGGTTTTACCAGACAGCTAGGCTAGACAACAGCCCATCAGACTATACATTTTGAAGCAAAATAGCTCTTGTAACCAGTAATTATGAGGCCACAGTGTTGAGCTTGAGATGCTGTCATTTGTACGCTTGCAAAATGGGATTCTGCTAAAACCTTTTAGAGTAAAAATACGAGCATTTATTTCAGAGTGATAGATGTAGTGCTACTTTTGTTTGACATGTTGATGTAGGAATCTTACGAATAATGAAAAAAATTACATAAGGCAAAATCTATTCTGCTGGGAGCATATTTTAGAGTCATAACTACGAGTCCTTATTACCAGAGTCATGGATGTGTAGTAGGTACTGCTTGTGATTGACATTTAGGTATCTTAACTAATAATAAAAAAAACTACAGAAGACAAAATCGTAAAAACAGTCCCCTCTACTCCTCAAAGTAAGCTAAATATGATCACCACAATAGTCCATATCATGGGATCATTATGTCCCGACACGAGGTCCCCGATGAATTGAATCCTAGGTTCTTGTGGAAAAAAAAGGGTCCTCGTTAAAAAACTAGAGATTAATAGTGAGTTTTTTTAAGAATCACAACCTACTCACAAGTCGCACAGTAATGCAATAAACACACATAATGTGCCCTAGATCTAGTTCGCTAACGATGCTCAATCAGGTTAGACGTGTCGGGATTTTTTGTCGACTCTATAATTTATTATATTAAATTTTTTATCATTACGTGACTGACTACGGTTCGACAGATATTATATGTTTTGCTGGAGTTTAATTGCTGTATCAATGCAGTCGTAAATCAAGAGTTGTTGTTATTTATTGTTCCCTTTTAATTTTACTTGCCTACTTTCCTCTCTTAGATTTTCCTAGACCAATAGTGTTTACATTTTACTCTATTCGTCGGTATCGATAAAATCTTTCAATATCAAAGAAAGTAAATAAAATTACAATATCTCCCACGTAGTCAGTAGTAAGTCAATATTATAATAAACATAAAAAGATACATTAAGAAAGTTCTAATTAATTTAGGGTAAAAATTAAAAAAAGCTTTTTTTCAAGATACTATTAGTCGACGTGGGAACCATTGTTTATCTCACGCACGAAGAGTCGACTATTTGTTGCAAACTCGCTCATAATACAACGACATAAGATTCAGCAATATTTAGCTTGATGTACTACCCTACACTATTAAACACACAAAGAGATCACGTCAATCAATATAGCCCATCAGAACTGCGCAAAGCAACGAAGCTTCCGCGTTTCGCAACTCGAACGCTTCTGAGTAAACTATTGCATAGATCGCAAGCGAAATGAGCGATGCTGTAAATCGATAGAGAAGGGAAGATTGGAAGCCGATATTGACAACACGGTTTTATCGAGTGATCATATCAGAATAATATGCAAATGGCGGATAATGGTGGTTTTTCTTAAAGGTTTTAAACCTTTGTTTGTCACCTGTCATCCGCTTTGCAATGGAGGGAAGTCGAACCTTAATTCCGAACTCCTCCTATGTTCTTCTGATTAATTTCGTTGCGGGTCCAATGACAGTTTAACTTTCCCCCGGGACAAACTTGACCTTCATTGGTTGGGTTTTTGTGGCGGTCAATCTGTAGATCCTGGCTACACAGGAGTTGCAGTGGTGGGAACGAGAGGTGGGAATAGTCCCGTGGATAATGGTGGTCAGTTTAATAAGGGCGTGCATAATGTTATGATTACCATTAGTTCTAATAAAAATCATTAATGACAATTTGCCTTTTAAATGTTCGTTATGCATATTGTAAAATAATTTAAAAGGCTCTCTATTAACATTATCTAAGAGCCTATCGATAATAAGGTTTCCCTTCCTTAACAATTAATAAAACCGTTTCAGTCGGCTCACCTAATTATATTGATCGCCCTCTGTGTTATGTAAACCGTATAGGAATAATGTTTAGTGGGCTTATTTAATCGCACATACATTTTCATATAATTAGCATCGAATAAGTTAAGTAAGATATTAGTAAGGTACGAATAAAATTAGGTGTGGTGGTAGGAATACTTTGGCTGAGTTGTACCACCTTGTTTTAACCGTAACAATAACAATAACCGGTGCTTTTTGTATGGAGTTTGACAGATTTATAATGTTTGTCAAAGTTAAATTAAGATGGTGCCACTCGGCCTTAAGTACTACCTATTTGCTTTAGGCTGGGTTTTGAAATACTTAACATTTTAATCATATGCAAAAACCCAAACTTCCAGATTTACAGAAAGAAGAATAGATAGAGAGGTAGAGACTCTTTACTGTACAGACGACACCAGTGTTCGTCAAAATAATCTATGAAGATTTTAGTTCTTGAAAGTAACCGCTAGGGGCGCTGCCTGTACAAGCTGGTCTACGTTGAATGTCATTTTTTACGCCGTGTCGCTAGCGTAAACTTATGGTAAGCACACAATATCGTAGATGCTAAATCACCCTTACTTATTTTAACAACATAACGAATTAGTATCAACGTTGTCTGTACAGCATTTAGAGATGATTGAAAAGTGACATACCTACTTAGACATGCAGTTTACTGATGATGGAAGTAAGCCCACTACATTTATCTTGAAGTAATAGATTACAGTTGTTAAATAACTGTATTCCGTAAACAATAGTAATATTCATGCATATTGCATACTCATCGTTGAACAATTTTAGTGCATTATTTATGAACAGTATTAAAGCTAACGTTCAGAAACCGTACAGTTTTTATTAATATTCTTCGTAGTAGAACTTTGCAGACTTTTTGCGGGAGGACCTATTTCATTACCTAATAATTGTCAAGTGATTTAAAGTGTGTGACACTAAATAATTATAATCATTACGTAAGAGCTAAATAAATATCCCCAACTTTTTTGCTACCGCTCATATTTAGAGGGGTACAAATTTATTGTTTTATTTTTTTGTCTGTCACAGACTATAAGCACTGTATATCCTCTTGAAATATAGATGCTAATTTGCAATTAATTTGTCTTGTACAATTATCCTGACGATCTGGCAATACTACATTGTCATTTTACCATTAACTATGTACTCCAACATTATCATTTCTTTTTAAAGAACTTAATAACCTCGTGCCATGTCAGCATAATACAAAAGTCTCCAGAATCAAGATTGTCCGTCGGACAATAACGTTTTCCTGGCCGCCATATTTAAACGGCCCGGACAAAAGTTGGAAGGGAAAATAATTTTCTTCCTCCGACTGCACTATTGTTGAAGGATTTGAGACCCCTTTTCAGTCTGCGACTATTACTGCCTTCTTTTTGTATACCTTTAGTGTGTTTTGTAGATAAGCTCTGAATCACTTAGGTTTATTTGGAATGCAATAGGAACGTCTGGTTTATTTACTTATCTTTTTTATAACCAACAATCTTGAAAGATAGTTAAATCCGATAAAAACTAGACGGAAATAAGGTTATGGTATAAAATAAAAGTTAGTGACTTGTACAAAGGGTAAACTCTATGGCTCAGTTGCACCACCTTATTTTAACCGTAAAAATAACAACAACCGGTGCTTTTTGTATGGAGTTTGACAGATTATTGACGTTTGTCAAAGTTAAAGTAAGTAGTAGTAAGATGGTGCAACTCAGCCTATAACTTCTGACTCAATAGTCTCACTGCAAAGTTAATTATAGTCAAAATATCATGTTATCATAATATACGAGTATCTACACATTCCAAGCTTAATGCCGAAGTAATCTACGTTTAGTAATATTTTTAAATAAGGTAAAGCTTAGGTCATTTAGTCTCACCTGCAGGAGCATTACCCTCTAATTTACCAGAGGCAAATGGAGGATACTACAGGAAACTCCAAGTTAAAGAAATGAGGGCTATAGTTTTTATACTAAACAGTTGGCACCCCTGGCGATTGACAGGACCTTACTCTACAGTGGCGCCATCTTGATGAGTGCAAATGCGATAGTCCTCCTACCACTTTAGCGTTCACCAGTTGGTGCCACTGTCTTCGCTACAAGCAAGTGACAAGACCTTACTCTACAGTGTCGCTAACTGGTAAGCTCTAAAACGATAGCCCTTATTGGCTTCTAACTGACATGTATAAAAATACCACAATTTTTATTTTTGTAACAAGCACCCACCAAATGCGATCCGCGACGGCGTGACAAAACCATTTCAAAACATTTCGGGTATTTGTATCAATTTACCTTCGGAGCACCCCATCAGCACCTGTCAGTAATGTTTACTTCGCAAACAGTGTTGTTCGTAACAAAATTCGATGCCCTTATTCAATATTCGAACTCATTTCGTATTCGGGATGCGTGGTCGGGCATAAATATCGCTGTCGCTCTCATTACGGGCCGTCTCTAGGGCCCAAGACAGGATATCGAGTCCTGAGGGACATCACTCGTTGGTAATGGAATTCTTGATCGGCTGGTGCATGTCATTATGCTGTGTTTTATGTTGGTTTAAGTGGTGGTTCGGGCGCGTAACTGGATAGCGTCTTGTTCAGCGTCGGACTGGCCATACAGTCGGGGTGGCATTTGCCAGCCGGGCCCCAGCCTGCGCGGGCCCCCCACGGGCCTGGGTTGCGGGGCATGCGGCAACCGTAGCACAGAGGGCCCGCGCAGGGCCGTCTTTAACCTATTAGGGGCCCTGGGCACTTAAAGATCAAGGGGGCCCATATCATCTGGAGAAAGGTATTTTGAGTAGACGGGGGCCCCCAGTGTTGCCAACTTAGGGGTTTTCCCCCCAGATTTACGGGGTAAATAAGTGAGATGGGATTTTTAGGGGTCTAAAATTTTTAGGGGTATTTTTAGGGATTTTTTGACTCTTTAAATACATATTTTGAAATTTATAATATTATTATTGTTATTTTTTTAAGATAAATATACCTACAAATGGTAGCCAACAGAGACATTAATATTTATTTCTTAACTTGAAATATTTCATGTATTAAATAATTTATTGGCTACAAATCTCATAATCACGCCTCTGAATGTCCGTTTTTTTAAAGTTACGCTACCCCCGAAAGCGTAACTTTATAAAGCGTCTACTGTAAATATTTTTTAGGGGGAAAACTCAATAATTAAGGCGATTTTATGGGGTTTTGACACAACTTTAGGAATAAATATTTTTGAGAGTTGGTAACACTGGGGGCCCCCTCGGTCGCAGGGCCCTGGGCACGTGCCTAAAGTGCCCAGTGGGAAAGAGGGGCCTGAGCCCGCGCAGCGTGGCCCCTGTGCTACGATTGCCCGCGTGCATGTCTCAGAAACTATGCGTCGTACAAAAAAATTGTACAGTCATAATTTGTAGAAAATTGCTTTGCCTACAAATATGTTAATATAACTTTTTGCCTAAAATTAAAGATTAAAGAAGTTATAAGCATAAAATAAAAATTTAAATACCATAAAACTTTTTGCTTATGTATAACTTCTCTAATTTTTAATTTAGGACAAAAAGTTATGTAACAATGTTTGTAGGCAAAACAATTCGCTACAAATTATGCCATAGCGAATTTTTGTAAGACTCTTAAAAAAGTGTTTTCACCCCTTTTTTTCAAGATGGCGGTTGGGGGACAAGAGTGGCGACCCCAAAAACTTGAGGTTAAGCTTCTATTGACCACATTGACCCACACATGTCCCAAAAATAAAATTGCGTCCTCTAATAAATTATGCAATACTCGGAAAATTGCCGGAAAATGACGGGAGTTTTATTTTGCTTTTTTTTTATGTTAATACATAAAAAAAAGCAAAATAAAACTTGTGAGAAAATAAAACGTGAGTCACGATAAAGTTCACATATGAAATTAGGTGAAACTAGATCTATTTTTATCGACAAAAAGAGGTCAAAAGTTTTTTGAGTTTATTTTTTTAAATTATAGATTTTTTTTCTTCCAATTACTTATTGTAAAGAAAACGTAATAACTTTTATACTAAGAGGTATATCCTGTAAAAACAGTAGTAATGCTAAATAACAGACGATACCAAAAAATACTCAGTAAATGCCATCAAATAATAAAAAATGATACTTTTTGAAAAAAATCTGCTTATAAATTCGTGTTTTTTTTTGTTATTTGATATTTTTTTTCAAAAAATCCCCCTATAACAGGTGGTTTTTATTGCTTTGTATTATTCTCTATCGTATTACCTTTGTCAAACCAAAAATCAAAACATATTCTATGATAGTTTGAACAACATTATTCTCCGCTACAGGTAGGGACAATTTTAATTTTAGCTAAAATGCTTATTTTACTTCGAAATCTTTTGTTTTTATTTGAAATCTAACTTGTCTTTATCAAAATTACAAATCTAGAGCCATTTTCAGTTTCGTTGTTAACGAAGCGTTGAATGGCGCGCCCGGAGAGGCTTAGTTCAAACGATCATAGCAAATGTTGTGATAGGGATAGAGACAAGCGATTTTTGGTTTTACAAAGGTAATACGATAGAGAATAATACAAAGTAATAAAAACCACCTGTTATAGGGGCATTTTTGGAGAAATTTATCAAATAACAAAAAAAAAACACGAATTTAAAAGCAGATTTTTTTCAAAAATTATCATTTTTTATTATTTGTTGGCATTTTCTGAGTATTTTATGTATTTTTTTTTTTGGCATCGTCTGTTATTTAGCATTATTACTGTTTTTACAGGATATACCTCTTAGTATAAAAGTTATTACGTTTTCTTTACAATAAGTAATTGGAAGAAAAAAAATCTATAATTTAAAAAAATAAACTCAAAAAACTTTTGACCTCTTTTTGTCGATAAAAATAGATCTAGTTTCACCTAATTTCATATGTGAACTTTATCGTGACTCACGCTGTATTAAATACAGAATCGGATCTAATCAAGGATGACGAAAACAGCCCCCCTAGACAAAACGCACTTTTTGATCGAATCGAAAATCGAATCCGTCAAAACTCCATACAAAAAAGGGGCTTTTCGACCACTTTTCGACTGGTTTGCGATTAAAATTTGCACTTGTTAGTCCAGTCAATAAAGCATTATAGATGGAAAACTGTAGAACACAATTTCTGACCTCGGGACTTTATTTAGCCTAGTTAGGAGGTGAACATAGCAAAAGTCCCCGCCCTTAGCCCTTGAGCCGGCGGGGAGAGGGGGGTTTAAAGGTACCACTTTTCGGTTTTTCGCTTAATCCTCGGAAACTATGCGTCCTAGTGACATGACTACTATGAACCAAATAAAGCTTATTCAATTTGCTACAGGCGAGACCGTCAAGTTTTTCTATATCTTGTATAGTTTTTGCGGCATCTGCTCTAGAAGGTCTGTAAAATTGGAAATTTTATTTTTGTCTTATGTGTTTCTATCAGGAGAAAATCGACTAAATCAACATTGAGCAAACACTATAGACATGCGGGAGCATGTTAAGCCTAGTTCCAGGGAGGGGACTGCATCGTGCGTATATTTAGACGAACCAATTGTAGCCACTTTTGACTCCTCATCATTCAAAAACTACTGTACATTAACACTTCAAATTTGGCTCATATGTTGAGACTTGCAAGATATACATCAGCTTCAAATTTCATAAATATGCCTTAAACGGTTCTTTAGGTATTGACGTCCAAAAATCTACATGTCTGACCTATAGACCAAATTCTAACCACTTCCAGATGACCTCGAAGGTTCAAATTTTGCATCCAGAAAGGTAGTTATGTAAATACAAAGGAACAAATAAAAAACCAGTAAATTTTAACATTTCACAGGTGATAGATAGATTTTAGTGTCCTAAATGTCGATTTTTGAACGTCAATACCTAAATAACCGTTTGAGGTATATTTATGAAATTTGAAGCTCATGTATATCTTGCAAGTCTCAATACATGAGCCAAATTTGAAGTGTTAATGCACAGTACTTTTTGAATGATGAGGAGTTAAAAGTGGCTACAATTGGTTCGTCTAAATATACGCACTGTGCAGTCCCCTCCCTGGAACTAGGCTTAACATGCTCCCGCATGTCTATAGTGTTTGCTCAATGTTGATTTAGTTGATTTTCTCCTGATAGGAACATAAGACAAAAATAAAATTTCCAATTTTACAGACCTTCGAGAGCAGATGCCGCAAAAACTATACAAGATATAGAAAAACTTGACGGTCTCGCCTGTAGCAAATTGAATAAGCTTTATTTGGTTCCTAGTAGTCATGTCACTAGGACGCATAGTTTCCGAGGATTAAGCGAAAAACCGAAAAGTGGTACCTTTAAACCCCCCTCCCCCCGCCGGCTCAAGGGCTAAGGGCGGGGACTTTTGCTATGTTCACCTCCTAACTAGGCTAAATAAAGTCCCGAGGTCAGAAATTGTGTTCCACGGATTTCTCTCTACACCGTCGTTAAGGCATTCATTGACTGGACCTAGACCCACAGCAGCTTTTACGATCGAGTCATTAACTGCTTAGCTGAAAGTTCTCCTCTTTTAAAAAGAAAGTTGATTAGCTAGCTTTATATTATTATTTGTTATTAGTAAATACCTACTTATTCATCATCATCATCATTTCAGTCACAGGACGTCCACAGCTGAACATAGGCCTCCCCCAATGCTTTCCACGTTGATCGATTGGTAGCGGCCTGCGTCTAGCGTTTCCCTGCTACCTTTACGATGTCGTCGGTCCACCTTGTAGGTGGACGTTCCACGCTGCGCCTTCCGGTACGCGGCCTCCATTCCAGAACCTTGCTGCCCCATCGGCCGTCAGTTCTGCGTACTATGTGCCCTGCCCATTGCCACTTCAGCTTGCTAATCCGTCGGGCTATGTCAGCGACTTTAGTTCGTTTTACGGATTTCCTCATTTCTTATTCGATCTCGCAAAGAAACACCAAGCATAGCCCTTTCCATAGCACGCTGTGCAACCTACTGTAGGTGGGTTACACCTACTTATTATTTTACTTTATTTTAGTATTGTAATATTTTTTTTGTAGTTTGTTTAAATCTCAATTTGTGTATCTCAGTATTTTTCGATAGTATCCCATCACCATGATCTAGTCTCGGGCCTCGGGATTGCGATCAGCCACCCGGGCCCTTCCGGCCCAGTCCGACCCTGGTCTTGTTGATGCGTTGTCGGGTTGAATAATTGGCTTCTTCGTGGGTTTTCATGACAATACTAAGAATATTATGCTTTAGAATGGTTTTCCTGAATATTGATTTTGCTCTAGGTTATCCGTTCTTTCGAAGTCGAGATGCTAAATGCAGGATGAACTGGTAAATGTATATTTTTGTGTGTCAGTTGCACATTATAGCATTTAAAAACCAATAGGGATTATTCTTAAGACTCGTGAGTTTACATAAATGTTTCCCTAAAAGCAATCGAAAGATACCATAATAACATTGTTATGTTGGAATATGATCCATAATGTTGACTTCTGTTATAGAGTAGAAGAAAGCATCACACCGTAGCTCCTTTTAAATGTGGATGACCATGGACATGAATTCTTTTCATCAGTTGACCCACAGACCCTTTTCCCTCTTAAAAATAACCATCTTTACTTTTGAATAAATTTCGTACCGTATCATTTTACAGCCCGAAAGAAAATATCCCCTAAATTTGAATACCTTTTTGCAGTCCGAGCGTAACTTCCGAAGCCAAATTCGGGTGCATTGGAAAGCCGATGCCGCGCCACGGTCTGGCGGGCACGGACGTGTGGCCGATGCCAACAACTGGCCGTAGGGCTGACAGGGAGGGCCATTTCTGTTTTAGAACTGGGTTCTGTAAGGTTAAGCCTAAAATTTCTAATCATTATCTGAACAAATGTCGCTAGGGGTGATGAGTGAGAATTAGAGAGTCCGGGAACTACGCGTGGGCTGGATTCCATTAATTCCATAAGATCATGCCTTTATTTTCGATTATTGGTATACTTTATGTGAGATACTGGTATGTGTTAGAAGTTAGAACGACAGAGTCCAGGCACAACACGCCCGGTATGTTTTGTTGTTGGCATCAACTGGCTGCAGGGCTGGCGGATGGGCATTTTCTGATTTCTGAAACGTAAAGTCTCTATCTATTTCTAATGATACTAACAAGAACGAAGAAATCCATCCTATCCAGTCGATATATTAATTACACCGCTTGCGATGCTGATTATAAAAAAATATATCTTAATCTATCTCGAACGATGTGACATCCCTAACGCCAGATGTTATCTATTCATAATAAAATTCACAATAACTTCATTTATCCGCCAAATTAGTGCACAGTAATTAACAAATATTGATTAGGTCGAATTGTAAATTCAATGACCGTCAGCCCTGCCCGAGTCAGTTCGTGCGTGCGCGCCTGTTTGTGATGCTAATTGCGTTGATTTGCACAATAAAACCCGCACGCCCCGCTCCGCTCGTTACCGATCAGTGTCTTTAGGGATGTCACGAATATTCGCATTCGCGCAAATGTTTGGTGAATGTAGTAACAAACAAAAGGAAAACTTTATAAAAATATGAAAATGAATGAAAACTTACTGCGACATTTTTTTAAAGATTTTTTTATTTATTTATTTTTTCTTTAAAAAGATTATTAGCAATTTGTATTGTACAAATTACTAATAGTCCCGTTAGTCCCTCGTGTTAAGCTAAAGGCTTGTGTTACGAGTGGACTCACCACAATAGTCGAGCGGCGGTGGGATTCGAACCCGCGTTCCTCGGATCTCAAGTCGGCCAGTCCGATCCATTCACCGTTCGGCTATGTGGCTATAGAATTAACTAATATGTACAATACAAAAATACTAACACACTGGGCCTGTCCTGTGGAGGTAGGTTGCACCATTTACAGGTATTTTAATATGGCTAAGCAGAAGTGAAAAATGTTTTTAATAAATACTCAGTTAACAGTATTGATGTTCAATTCACCTGTATCTGCTGTATAATGTTCGATTTAAACATAGTGGATACGAAATATCAAACGTATGGAATAATTAATTTCATCGTTTTCTATGGGAAAACTCATTTATTTTTTGTAAGCTCTTAAAAAAGCGCTTTTACACGCCTCAACCAGTATTCGCATTCTTATTCGCATCAAATATTATAGTTATTCGCATTCACGAATTCTAAAATCAAACATTCCTTACAACCCTAGTGTATTTGAGTGTTATTCAGCTCGTGAATGACCGTAGTTCAAAGTCAAAGTCAAAGTCAAAGTCAAAATTTCTTTATTTGTTTAGACTAATAAATAGTTCTTACAAATCGTCATTTTGCTCTTAAGGAGCCTCTACATGTCTCATAATCTTTTTACCCTACCAGCGCTTCGAGACCAACATTTGGCAAGTGCTGAGAAGAAGCGCCGCAACAAACTCAGTCACCACTGTCTGCCGGTTAATATAAATAAATAGAAATAGCAGTAGTAGGTACATTCGATTCAGGAGCAGTTCACTGAATTTACCATGCATTCTTGTATAGTGTATCTTATAAGAATGGGTATACAAAATTGCGTGGTATATTAAACAAGGTAGTGACGTGCTAATATCTGGACTTGAAATGACTCGCATACATAAGTTGGAATAACTTGGATTGACCAGTCCCCGAAAGCAGCGCCTGTTCACAGACATGACGAGTGAACCAGCCATCGCTTCACTCGACCATATTAGAGGGAATGTAACGACCCGCCTCACTACGCCACCACCCCAGAGACATTTTAGTGAGAATGACAATACCAAGTTATCTCTTAGAGAAAAAAAAAAACAATAATAAAGCTAAGTAACAGTCCAGATTGAGAAGCATGACACTATAACATTTTAGAAAATTAGATTAGTTTATACATTACTTTTCATAGCACGATTTTAATTCTTTTTAGTGCGAGCATGAGAGGACCATAATCCTACTCCCAGGATGACTTATCATTAAGAAAATCTCGAGTTGTATAATAGGCTTTTTTAAGCATGTGATCTTTAACTATACCTTTAAATTTATTGTACGGTAGCTCTTTATATTTATCAGGGACTTTGTTATAAAAATGGATACCTTGTCCCATAAAGGTGGCAAACACTTTATTAAGTCTAAAAGCGGGTATAGCCAATTTATTTTTATTTCTAGTATTGATTTGGTGAATATCACTTTTCTTTTTGAATTCATTAATATTTTGTTGAATAAATAGAATACAGTTTAAGATGTATTGTGAAGCGGCCGTGAGAATGCCAATTTCTTTAAACAATTCTCTAAGGGACGCTCTTGCTTTCATTTTATACAAGTATCTTATGGCACGTTTTTGCAGAATAAATATTGTTTCAAAATCTGCAGCTTTGCCCCATAGCATGATTCCATATGACATTAGGCTATGAAAGTAGCTAAAGTAGACTAAGCGAGCTGTTGAAACATCGGTTAATGACCGTATCCTTTTTATTGCAAAAGCCGCTGAGCTGAGCTTTCCCGCCAGAGTTTCTATATGGGAGCCCCACTGGAGTTTTGAATCCAGGGTAATTCCCAGAAATACAGTAGATTCTACCAGATTGATTGCATTATTATTAAGTTCTATTTGGGTACTAACTGTTTTTACGTTAGGCAAAGAGAATTTTATACATTTTGTTTTCTTTGCATTCAGTTGTAGATTATTTGTAGTGAACCAACTTAAAACTCTTGTTAGTGCATTATTTACATCGTCAAAGTTATTTTTACTTCTATCAATATTAAAAATCAAAGATGTGTCATCAGCAAATAACACGATTTCGCAAGAGTCTTTAACAAAATATGGTAGATCATTAATGTATATAAGAAACAAGAATGGACCCAGAATGGACCCCTGCGGAACTCCCATTTTCACAGGTGACCCAGAAGACAAAACACCATTTATGTCGACTTTTTGAACTCTAAAGTTTAAATAGGATTGTATTAAATCCAAAGCCGAGTCCTTTACCCCATAATAGTGCAGTTTGCGAATTAGCGTTTGATGTTCTACGCAGTCAAAAGCTTTTGAGAGATCACAGAAGACCCCTAGTGCATTTTGAGAATTTTCCCAAGCCTCGAAGATATGTTTAACACTAGAAGTGCCGAAGATTACGACCCCCCTAAAAGCGCCGCTGGGTCAATTTTGTCCCAGCATATATTTTGTACCATTTTTTAGTTTCAGGCATGAATATTATGGTTAAAACTATTTGTAGTATCCTTAAAAAAGGGTTTATCTATGTAGTTAAATCAATATGTACTTATTCCTTTAAAAATATAAATGTATTCAATTTTAATTTTCAATTATTAAAAGTCAGATATTTTTGGTGTCATTTAAAAATAGTCACATATTACGTGGTGTTAAACTGTATTAAAACAATGAAATTACTATTTTAACTAGTCATTATTATTTTTAAAGGAAAAATAAATATCTTACAAATAATAGTGCACATTTTGCACAAAGTTTTTTTGTATGGTTTTTTGTCTCTCTGGTGTACTATGTGCTTAGGAATTTCTATAGGTATGGTTATTTTTCTGTTATCTGTACACAAACAGTGAAGTTTTTTACCAATTACAATGAAAAGTATGTACGTTTAATATTCAAAATTTTATAAGTCGCACATTTTAAAAATGTATCAAATCATACAATGTATGAACTGGCTGGCACCTTTCTACTAATATTATAAATGTAAAAGTTAATAAATATTGATGAATTGAAGGATGGATGGACTGATGAATGGATAGGAAGAATGAATGGGTGGATATATGCCTGGAACTTGAACTAAGTGAGTATGGATTCATGGTTAGATCGATGGATGTTTTTTCACTCTTTTACTCAAAAAATACTAAGCCGATCTTTATAAAACTTTGCAGTTTTATTGTTAATACTTCAGAATAACATAATACAGGCTATAATTTACAATAATATTCAGTTATTTGGTCAAAAAGCAGCGATAAGTGTCAAGAAATTAGGTCTTTCTATGATAAACTTAATTTCTCACGGGTGAAGTCACAGGCAAAAACTAGTACAATATATTTACATTTCTGCATTGTCACGAGTCACCTAAACTTTCCTCACCTCTCCACTTTCGTATATCCTAGAAACAAGGACTCTTCATCGAATTATTGTGGCAAATACTAGGGTGGGACAAAAATGACCCAGTGGCGCTTCTAGGTAAAACCGATTTTTAAAAATTTTCTATTAATGTTATATTATCAAAAACATTAAAAAATGATAAAATTCAATAAATCAGTAAAAGTCAAAAAGTTTCATGGACTTTCGTTGAAAAATAAAAAAGTTAGAGACGATCAAACTCACGAATGGGACAAAAATGGGACGGCGGCCTTTCTAGTGTTAAGTAGTGCAACCCCGGCATCGGTGGTGGAACGACCCTTGGTAAAACCATATTGTTCACTATGAAATAGTTTATTAGAGCCAAAGTGAATCATAAGTTGCTCCTGTATGATTTTTTCAAAAATCTTGCTCAAAGCGGGCAAGATAGAAATGGGTCTATAATTGCCAGGGTCGGTTTTGCTACCAGACTTAAATAATGGCATTAGTCTACTGTGTTTCATGAGGTCGGGGAAGATTCCCTTCTCTATGCAATTATTGAATATTATCGCTAACTGTGGGGAAATTATATCAATAATGTGTTTTACTATCTTGACAGAGATGCCCCAGATATCAGTTGTACTCTTTACATTTAAAAGATTAAAAGTTTTAGTGATATCTAATGGAGTAATATGTTTAAAAGAGAAGTGCGAGTCACAGGGTGTCACGTGGGTTTTCAATATTTCTTCAGCCTCGGAGGGAGATGACTTTAAGTTGGCAGTTGTTGCTGAAGCTATATTAACAAAAAATTTGTTAAAAACTTCTGCTACATCTTTATCTGCAGATATCAAATTGTCGTGAACTTTGAGAGAAAAGTCATTATCTCTTGGTTTTAGTTTACCAGTCTCTCGGTTGATAACATTCCAAGTTTCTTTTATTTTATTACTGGCGTTTCCTATCTTGTCCCGAATATAAAAAGACTTAGCCATGAAGCAAACCTTCTTAAAAATTTTTGAATACTTTTTCACATGCTCAAGAAAAGATATACTATTATTATACTTTTTCATGCCATAAAGCTCATATAACGTATTTCGACTTTTGTATATTCCCTTAGTAGCCCAGTCACTAAACTTAGATTTGGTATTTGGTTTTAATGGCTTTACAGTAAAAACTTTGTCATGTTCGGTTTTAATACATTCGAAAAGGTTATTGTAAAGAGCATCTGGGTCTCCCTGCACGTACGGCACTAAATGCAATTTATTTCCAAGATTATTCTTAAAACGTTCTAGACGACTAATGGTTACAGGTCTACATACGGCATTTTTGTTACTTGTATTATTAGAATTATTAAAAATAAATTCTACTTTAATACCACAGTGATCTGACGTAAGATTGTGTATGACAGCTTTTTTGTCAGGGACACAGCTAGAGAAAATATTATCTAGACAAGTAGCTGTGGTTTCCGTAATTCTAGTTGGCTCCTTTAATTGACTAAACAAATTAAATGACTTAAAAAGGGAAAGTAGTCTTACAGAATATGATGATGAGCTATCTAGTAAATTGACGTTAAAATCTCCACAAACTAAGACCTTTTTGTTGCTGTTACAAGTTTTATTAAGAGCATCCTCAATAGCCGCTTCAAAAATACCAAAGTCCCCAGAAGGGGGTTTAGTTATGAAGTGTTTATCAATGAACGGTAACTCGTTATTCGATATTGGTTTGTTTGTAATGCGAATGTTGCCCCGAGCGCAGTTCAACTAAGTGTTATTACTTAGATATTGCTTTATTGTTTATACAATAAATATTGTTAAGCCAAACATAATACAATAACAATGTTAGTAGTGACGGTTGTAGACCAAGAACTAAGTTAGTTTAGCTTAGATCGCATAGCTATCGCAGATTTCATAGTTTTAGCAGTTTGCACACTAGTATGGAAAACTGAGTCAACTATGTAAGCTAAACTAACTTAGCTTAGCTCTTGCCCTGTAACTAGTGAAACCGTACATAAAATAAGCACATAAGCTAGAATAAGCTTCAATTATAGCACTTGGGGAATACGCACTGAAGTCCTAAGCCTTTACACCCGGTGCAACACGAGCGTGACTTTTAATTATAATGTTTTATTAATCTAATTACTTATCTAGCGAGCGAGATGGAAACTCATTGTTAACTAGTTTTCCCATTTATATTACCAAGATATCTTCAAGAATGTAGTAACAAGCACCTATAAAACCGTGAAAGTACGCACGAACCGTGAAACTTATTTGCGTGACGCTCAAAAACCAAATACACGTAAAATTTTACGACAGTTTGTCGGAAAACGCAGTTACGCCCGTATTCACAAACGATGCTTGCTTAAGTGAAGCAGAAAATCGAACGCACAGCGTTGAATAGAGCTCTGTGATTGGTTCGTGTGTCACCCTGTGCGTCCACGCGCACTGTGAGACCTCATAGTAACGTTTGTGAATACGGATAAATAGACAGATAATGACTGGTGTCCTTTTGTAACTTATTGTTATGAAACAAATTGATTAATCAATAAGTGCAACTAAAATTAAATACCTAGTAAAAATACGCATAGTATTTCTTCTAAAGTTTATTTATTTAAAATAACATATTTCCAGAAGATTCAAATAAAGAAAAAGGTAAATATCCTGAATCCAAATGATAGAAAAAGAGCTCCTACGTTTTCATCGACACTTATAACTGGGAAAACCTATCTATTACATAACAAAGTCGTCAACGTCGTCTTATACCACCCAAATTGCTGGTATCATGAATACCATAGCAATTCTCCTTGACCCGCCATCAAAAAGCCATTGTCCGAACATTGTTATGGGGCACAACAGCTGACAGCAATAACGATGTGCTTGTGCTGTCTCCATTCCATTACAATTGGCGCCATTGCTAATTGTAGTCTTACAAATAAGACATACGTTGGAAAGATCGGCCAGGTCATTCCGATCAAAAGTCAAAGCCAAATATTTTATTCATAAATAAATAAATAATTCTTGATTTGCCAGTAAACATGGTATACAAAGATGGAATATTCATAATGTTTCAGACATGTTTAGCCAGAGAATTAATAGAACAGGCCCTTGTAGGTAGATCTAGTAGTGATCATACGATATTTGAAGTGTTTAGCTATAAGACTCTCTGAATATTTCCATCTTATGTTCGTTTCTGTAGACTCTACTTTTGTACTGTTTATATCAATGACCAAGCAGTTTCGATGCCGGGACTGCTGTTTCAAGTGTCGGTAGTTTATCTCCTATCAACTGCTGGACTGGTAAACCCCTTCTAACACAAGCTTATATTAGTTAGCTTATCTAGAGTGGTTAAAGAAATTTGTAGTGAACAAATATCTTTTAAAAAAAATATACTATTCTAGATGTTGCAAACCCTGTAACTCACCACACCTAAACAAACAATTCCCTACATGAACAATTGCAAATTTGAGACTTCCTATCTTAATCATATCATCAAGTTACTGCTCCAACGCTGCTCTCCGTAAAAACAAGACCAAACGCTCACGTGCATCCAAACTGCACATCAATTGGACTGTCTTTTTTCTTTTTACTGTGACTGCGAATGGCCGAATGAATGGCTGTATGAATGAATGGAACACTTAACAAATTTAAGCGTGCTGTCCTATTTTACAGGCAGCCTCGCTAAATAGTCTCCTAAGTGGGCTTGAGTGATGATCAAACGAAGCGGAGTGTAGGCGAGAAATGCACTAATTAAGGATTTCGCTGGATATTAAACGCAGGATATTTTGCTTTTTATGCATAGATGTTTCCTGCCTCTTAGGTTGAGTGCTTCGGTACTTTTTGTATGGAGTTTGATAGATTTTTGACGTTTGTCAAAGTTATAGTAGGATGGTGCAACTCAGCCTTAAAACTAAAATTGCCCTAGGTCAGTGCGCGGCAGATATTTTTTCTTAAAATCGACTAATATCAATTATTCAATCTCCCACCTGAATTCAATATCGATTGGAAATACCTCATAATACTATGAATAATATCGGTCTAACTCTTACTATAGATAGACAATCGATTTTTAGGCTTGTCTAAGCAAGAATCGATAGCAAGCAAAGGGCGGGGGGAATTAATTGGTAACACGTCACTTGAACCCACACGCACTACAATGCTTTAGAAAACGATTCTGCTAAAAGAGTAGGTGTAGAGTTAGCGGGAAATACATTAAGGTAAATTAACGTTTAAATCGGCAACACGCAGGCTGGGTTGCACCATCTTACTTTAACTTTGACAAACTTCAAAAATGTGTCAAACTCCATACAAAAAACACCGGTTATCGTTATAGTTACGGTCAAAGTTAGGTGGTACTCAGCCTCAGTCTATGTTTGTAACGAACAATTTCTCCCAACCATAATACTAAAGATGAGAATATTTTTTCATATTTTAGTGGTAAACAATTGCGGCTTCCAAGAAAGATGAAATGTGCTAAAATTGAGGATTCCGTCAACTAGGACCGCAATTAACTGGGACCGCGGTCCCAGTCGCCGGATGCGTAAAAATTAAATAATTTTCTTCCGGCGACTGGGACCACTCATGGATTTTAGTACTGTACCGATTTTGGATTGAATTATATTTTCTTTTAAGTTATCTATGAGTGGTCCCAGTCGCCGGAAGAAAATTATTATTTTTTTATGGATCCGGCGACTGGGACCGCGGTCCTAGTTAATTGCGGTCCCAGTCGCCGGAAGCCTCCCAAAATTAACCACAAGCCTTGTTTTCCTAGAGCTGACTCTACCTGGGGCGTATGATTAGATCCGCCCACGTTAGAAAGCGAGGGAAACCCGCAGATTGTGACTCATCCGTCATATCTAACATAAGATATAAATGCTCAGAAGGTTCGCATTACCTTAAAAATACCAAGCTACTAGGTACTTCATTTATTTTTTATCAAAGCATCAGTTTCAGATCGATATGTTAGTATTTTATACGATTGACTTTATATTCTCTACTTATTAGTAGGTGTAGAGGTGTTTTTTAAATAAATGAAACATTTTCGCTCGACTCTTTTGACTCTACTAACTTACAATTTGAGAATATTAAAAAATGTGCCCTAAGACACACACATACTCAAAAAAATTTTTTGAATTTGATTTTTGGTGACTTCTCAATATCTACATAATAAATTACCTCCAACTTTACCTCTCTTTCTGCCTACCTTATCAATCGTAATGAATGTTCTGTCTCATCCAAGGCACAAAGCTCAAGAATTAAGCAGTTACTTCAATGTCGGGTCTGCTGCTCGTAACTGTGCTATAAACGTAGCTTGATATTCATCCGTCATTGCTATGGATTCCTCAGGCCTGTCTGATGTTTTGAATGAGTCATGTGTTGACATTGGTGATCACAGATGGCTCGTAGAGGTAGGTAATCATTTGTTATCTATGAGATTGTTATCATTATCTCAGAAAACGTGCATGAAAGTAAGTAAAGTGAAGGAAATGCAAAAGACATTGTAGTAATACTCATGTATCTCACTTTTTGTTTAGTACGCAGACACAGTATCATTATTATTTATTGGTGTCTGGGCCTTTATTTGCGCCAACTCGACCAGGTTTGATCTATTGTGGCAGCCCTTGTCTTTAGAGTTCACTGCTTAGTCCCGTTGAGTCTATTTCCAGATTCTTTGGAGCGTGATATCTGCTATCTCATCCGGGTGCATGATGTGTCGCCCGAGATGGATACTTCTTTTGCTCATAAGCGGGAAGCATGAGCAAAGAACATGCATGGCCGTTTCTTCTTCTGTATGGCAGAATCTGCACAGAGTTTCCTCGGTCAACTCGACACAGTATCATACAGTACCTCATTAATATATGGGAAAAATATGAGTTAGAGATAAATTAACTATTAGTCTTAATACCAACTACATAGTATACTCGTAGTAGGTATAGACTTATTTCTTTGAGAGATAATTATGTTTCAACGACAGACTCAATATAAGTACCTACTACTTTACTTTTATACAGCCCAAAAAGAAAAGCATCACACTTGAATAACGATTTGACTATAAAAGGAAGAATACATAATTTGCGCTATGATTATTATTCAAATATGTATAAAGTTTCGTTGAATTCAAATACTCGCATACTTTCAGTTAGTCTGACCGAACCCGTTAAATCGAAACAATCAATTTTCCATTAACTGGTCTAGCTGTTCTCATTCAACTGCATAACAGTCATAATATAGTTACCGAGCGTTCAGTATCCAATCACGAGACAAAGGCCGGCTGATCGCTGCAGGCGTTAATTAAGATCCACGTAAGCGGATTGGACGTGTGATGTGATATGACGTCATAGCGCTTTAATTGAAATACTGCGCTTTATAGCTCCTATAGCACCTCTAAAGTCATAGTAATTACAATCTACAAAATAAGTAAAGCTGAAGCTGAAGCCGTTTTATAAGTCAGAAAAGAGTCACCAAGGATTTAGCATCTTAATACATAGGTTGAACACTTAACAAAGTAAGCAGGTGATAGATATTAAAAATGTTTGTGATCAGAGCGAAAGGAATAAGTCAGATTTTTTCCAGAAAAGTTTAGTCCATGTAGGTAATATCATCACATGACTATAAATTATGTAAAACTGTTACTATGCAGTCAAAATTGTTATTAAGTAATTACCTATACAGCTGAGCGACAATCTGCATTGCCTTTTACATCTACCAATATTAAGTTTTCTGAGAAAACTGGTAAGCGAGACCGAAAATGAATACAACGTTGCAGGTGTATGAAGCAAATAAGCCCAAAAACTAAAGCACCATCTGCCGAATCAGGTTAATTTTTGTTTTTCAATATTTTAGATACGACGGAGCTTGGTGTACTTATCTTTGGTACCGACATCTGGCGGTCGCCAGCTGTCTTGTTACTAAATTTCCGTCTTATTTATATTCAAATTGAGATTTAATAAAAGGATGAGTAGAACTATACTTTGCTAATACTTAGCTTTAAGTATTTTTATATTAATTTTAGAGAATCCAATAAAGTGACAATATCAGTTATTTTCTGAAGAGATTTAGTCGAGTTTCAAGATTTCAAAGTTCTTAGAGTGCCAGAATTGGGCGGAGGGGTTACTTTTTTCACCGTGTATGTTTGATTAGTTTGGCTTACATAAAAACCACTTTTGTCAGGTATATTAAGACTTTAGTTAGTGGATATTACACCAAGTCAGATACATTTGCGATCTTTGTTGTTACATAATATACTTTGACACAATTTGATTAGTATCTAAAAACTATCTTCATTTTCATTTTGCTCTCTCAATAGTCCACCACCACATCTCTACTATTTAATCCACATCCCCTATTTGCATACCTCTATATGTTATGAGTAATTATCTCCACTTTCCAGTCTGGTGGTCATGTCTGGGACAATGTGCAATCATGGGCTATTCAAACGGACGAGTGCTCAGCATTCGGCTTGAACGGGAGTTTAGGGTAATTGTTGGATTATGTCGCACCTGGATGCATGGTTTGGTATCTATACTAATGCTGGGTTGCACCACAATACTTTAACTATAACAAACGTCAAAAATGTGTTAAACTCCATACAAAAAGCACCGGCTATCGTTAAAGTTACCGTTAAAGTTTAACGTTGCAACTCAGCTTAAGTAATATTTTGTACGCGAATGTTGTAATTTCTTGAAACGATAAGCGCTGGATTTTAATTAAACTTAATTGAAATCTATAAGGACGAAGACACGTACAGAAGCTTCTTTTCAGCTTCAAATTCAGAAATATTATCTATATCTTAAGTTCTTATTACTTTAATGAAAGTTGGTATACCGTGATTTTATTTTATGATTGTATTCATAAAATATTGTTTCGTTGTTCTAAACATACGTCACATTACTGAATACTTTGAGGTTTCACGCCTTTACTTACAGCAGCAAATTGTTATAAGTTTTTCGACGAGTGATTTTGTTCATTCCTACATTTTTATTGAGAAAGGCAATATAATATGTGAATAATTTTCAATATACCTCGATTGCTCGATTGTCTATGCCATTACCGTAATAAGTAGTATCTCTTCCTTAATTAATTATCGGAGTTGTTTTTGTTCCCGCATCGGTCGCAGCTTTTCCGATCCCTTGTTTTTGCCAAACAGCCAAAGGGCTAATTCAGAAGCCGATCCTATTGCCGCCTCGGGCGATCTATTGATTTTGACATCGAAGGAATAAACTTCGACAATTTTGGGGAAGATTCTATTTGTTTTTAATTGGTTTAATTTTGAACGAAATTTATTTGTTGTCTTTTGTTTTTGTCTTATCCAAAGACGCCATGATTAAGTACCAATTGTTTAAAGCTTTTTAATAATATGATAATAATATTATGCAGCGTCATATCTTTTTTCAAAATATATTATCCGTGAATTTTATCCTTTTAATTGTTAAAAAGGTGTCAAGAAAAAGATTTTCTATAGAAGGCAAATCATTACTCAACATTCAGTGAATTTCAAGTACCAAAATGAAAAAGATGCAACATTGTGTCAACATTTAAAAAGCATTGGAAACTTAAAAGACAAAACAAAAATGCTCGCATTAACTATAAACATAAATAACAAGCTCTTCGTAGACGACGGTATTGAAAGTGCACTCAAAGCATGCAAATCGGATCTGGCATCAGAACCCATTCAATCTAATACTGCAGGTCATAAAGTCCAATTTCCAACGGCTGTTGCACTCTACAATAGGTTTTAGGTTACAACTGCGGCGGGAGTTTTGTTGTGCACTTTTTGTTCCAATTTAATTGATATGAAATACAGCGCCGAGAATCCGTTAAGGGAGTTTTGTATTCTCTTTTTGAAACAATGCTTTGGCCAATGTAATGGAAATCGGAAGCAATGAACTGTACGAGCGTTTGTCGGAAGAGAAATTCCGATTCATCTAAAGGACCCTTAATTGATTCGATTTCTAATGAAAACTAGACGCTTTTATTCATGATCGTTAAGTTAATTGAGATTTTAAATTAAAATTAGATTTCGGAACTCACGATCACAGGTGACAAAGGTTAATAAGCGAAAGGCGACTAATCCCTAATTAATTTGTTACATATAAATGCAATATGCATCGTCTACTCTTAATTTTTTTGCTAGACCCAAAAGTTGACTGATAGAGAATGCCATTACGGCACTATCAAATTCGCCTTTTGTACTCTGTACATACAAATAGTGTGCACTGTTGTGCAATATTTTGAAATAAGTAAAGAAATCTTTTTCAATCCAATATCTTTACGCTCAAAACGAACTTAATGACAATTCAAAGCTTTAATAGAGTCATTTTCATGATTTTACTTCTTTTCATTAGTCTTTGTAGGTAGGTATATTTATTTTAGTTTGCATATTATTATGATTTGTAATTCTTTGTTTCTGTTCTACAAAGCCAACGTTATTCGTTGCACTTAAAATGTAAATTTTACGTGTGAATGCCACTGGGCCAGCCGCTATTCTGATGACAGATAACGCAACGGCGTGTGACATTCAAACCATTACGCCACTCAGCTCCAGATGATTAACGGTAGCGGAATCTAGATTTACTTTGTTGTGGATGAGTTACAGTTAATTAACCCTTTTGTGGGCATACTACACAGGTTTATGTAAAGGATGATGGGCACTTTTCTATGGAATCTGGGCGTAAAACCAACAGAAACGTAACTACTATTATTTGTTAGGACTTAATATCAGAAATATATTTTCATATAAATAACTACCAAAAACTCCCGGGTTTGCTTGGAAATTGACATAATGTGTAATAGTAATAGGTGCTTTATTGCGCAAACAAAAAATATTATTAATTAATATACTTATCTACTTACATTTTAAATACATTAAGTTATTTATCCATTATTATGTCCAACAGTTCAGGAGTGGGGCCAACAAATGGTATATTTAAACCATGTTCTACATTATAAGCGTAGGACCATACCTAGGTATCATTTAGAGAAATGACATGAACACAGTCATGTTTCAATGGGATTTCTACCAGTTAAGTTGTAGTGTTGTCGCATAATCGATCACGGATCGATTATTAATCGATATTGCCAAATAACGATTTATCGATTAACAATTCGATTAATCGATTTTATTGATAACCATCATTACTATCATTTGATTGTTAATTCAATTCCTTATTTTCAGCAATATAATCGATTATCGCAATCGAATAATCGATTATGATTTGTTTGGTATACATACTTACTAATTCGATAGAATCGATAGTAAGGTATGATACAATACTCTCAATATGATCGATAAAAGCAATCTAATTGACCTAATACTATTTTTATTACCCTAATTTGATGTGAAATACTATGGAAACTTTGCATATTCAACGAACTCTATCTCCGTATCCCCGCGTATTTCAGGATTGTTGTCATACTATGAAATGAAGTACTAGTATTAAGCTTTAATTTAGTATACTTTTTGTTTGTGTTGGTTTAACGCCCAATATGCCCATCATCCTTTGTTTCTTATGTTACACACAAAAAAGCTTAAAATGTAGTTATAATTTTAACGTGCTTAGTAAATGGTTAATTTAGGTATCTATTTGTAATAGACCACGGACTGGAAGACGTAGGCAGGCCTTCCACTAGGTGGACCGACGATCTGGTGAAGGTCGAATCCTTGGCCAAAAACAAAGGCCTCCTCTCTGTTCAGCAGTGGACGTCATTTGGCTGAAGCCTGAAACGAAAGATTTAAGTTATTATAGTGGTGGATTTTCCTGAACTTGAAAATTGTATTTTACATACTTACTTACTCTTCTTTTTCCGAAAAATATTCACGTAATCCTTTAAAAATGTAAAAGCTCCAAGAAATAGTCTGTGCCTAAGTCTTACTTAACAACTGAAGGCAGCGCTATCAAACTGGAGCCAGGAGTGTGGTTAGCTGAAATTGAATTTTGGAGTCTGCTTTTAACAGTTTCCACTCCGAAACTATCACAATAAAAAGTTAATGGAGTTGCCTTAACCAGACTTCCATGTGAAAAAGCTGTACTTAGCAAAAATAACCTTAAAAAGTAGATTCTGAAGAATTTGCAAGACACTTAACCGAAGATTGATAACTAATACAGTATGTAATGTTTTTAAGGTGCCATCTTAGTGATTTTTATGCTTGTTTACTCGAACGTGGAAAGTTCAAAATAAGACTCGAATTTTTTTTTTAAATATTAAGAAGTAGACAGCCTGTACTGTATTTCAACCATGATAACCAAAGAGTATAAGACTATAATATTGAAGTAGATTCCATCACCACGATGAAAATAGAATGTATACCTAAAACAGAACGAACGAACGAAATTGTGCAACAAAATAAACAAATAACAACAATAGATAGTCTGATGTGGTGTCGAATATACTCATGCCAAACACACCTAGGCTTGGTAACTCTACATCGATATGTAACGCGGGCATGCATTGATGTATCCCTACATCGTTATCACACGTGGAATTTAATAAACATGGCCGACCACGCCGTATTATGCTGTGATTGAAAACGCCGAGGGATGCCTTGGTTAATGAGCGTTGATGAGTGTAAGTGCATGTATGATTATGGTCACGGTGGGCTGCACTGGAAGGGTGGACGATGGTTAAAACGTAATTGAAGGGGTTGTTTTTGGGTTGTAGATATGTTTTGGAATTGTCGGCCTTTTTTGTTTGATGAGATACGAGATAATTTTTGAGTGTAAAGCCAACTCACAGGGGATAACTTTGTGATGTGATAAAAGTCAAATCAGCGAGTCTTAACAACAGGGCTGGACGTAAATACAATTTAGATACACGAAAATAACGAAAACACAAAGTTGATCTTCGAATAAGATCATGTCACTATAGCAATAGACGAAAACTTAAATGTAACTTTTTTGGAGTTACAATATCAACATTGAATTTTGACGTGAAGAATTTTCATTAAAAAAATATCAACTTGACTAGGTATTATGTATTTTGCTTTCGATAATTTCATACTATTCTTCTTTAAAATTCTTTCAACACTAATACTACTTGACTACGATTACCCAGGCGTCAAGAAAACATTAACTTAATTATTTTCACAATCCGTCAAATCGTTCATTTATTAGATCTATCGATAGCGTAACACGCTCTTTAATTATCCCAACATTATCTCCACCCAACCCTTCCAAATAACACACAGGTACAAATGGAAATTTGATTCGGTTTGGCGTATTATGCCTCCCCACAAATGCTCTATATCCAGAAATCCAACGCTCTTCCATTAATGAAATTGCACTTCGGAAGCTGCACTGATTTTGGTTATTGAATCACGCTCGAATATTGCAAATTGATATTACACCTCTTTGTTCGAGGTCCCGCTCTTTGATACATTTTCGGGAAATCCCCAATTTCATTTGTTTTACGGACGTGTTCTTTGTTTGATTTTACTTTTGAGTACCCATCTGCTGCCGTATTTTAGCTGTCTTTGTATTCTGTATTCTTTTCAATGATACTTTCTTTGACGGTAATGATACCCAGTTAAGTGGATACAGCTGATGCCCACATTGTTTCAATATCATTAACAACGTTTCACTTGTGTAAGAAAGCTGCTGGAAATTTTGAATTTGAAAACTTTAATACGTGAAAGATTTATAGTCTGCTTGTGTGTTTTTACAACATATTCGTAAAAACACATTTACCTAATCTCGTACAGAGAGTAAGAACTCTTAAATTGCTGGTGTCTATGATACTGTACAAGTTTATGTAAAGATTTGATCTGATTTACTAAGACCTAAATAATCATCTCCCATGTCTTAGAGTCACGGAAGCTGATTCATGCACTTAACGTAAGATCCCGCTACATAACAGGTAATTGCACGGTGCAAACTTACATCCATATTTTAAAGTATAATCGCAACTATCTATCATTTCCATAGCCATTGATAGCGCATACGTAGCTACAGTCTTCGACTGAAGTACTTCCTCGCATTCCTCTTATTTATAAGCCCATAGGGGCGAAGAATAACCACCTCTACAGCTAACTGTACCACTTCCTGTACAAGCACACCTTGATAGTAGACTCCAGGAATCTATGAACGACTATTTCGACTTTAGAGCTTTAGAAATAGGGGCTAAATTGGAATTCGATGATGTCACAGTAGGTGTTGAAGTACAAATAGCCTTGAGGCAGCTTTTTAATGGCCTCTAATTAGAAAAGGTAGGCGGTGAAGCCAACGGGATTTGCCCACATTCTGGATTCTCAATTTTTAACAATGTGTGAATATTGAAAGCATTTATTTGGTCTTACGGAAAACTTAAGAATAAAAATTATTCCATATTATTAACTCTTTGACTTTGACATTCATTGTTTCAAGTTTCTAGTTTTTTTTGCATCGTATAAAAAGATAACGTTTTTGCTGATCACCCAAACGTAACTTTTACACAATTTGCATCAAACTTGGCCTTGGCTACCGTCCAAAAGGTCATTTTCTCCTAGCGTTTCACTATTTTGTATGTGTAATCAAGTATTAAAATATTCTTTTTAAGCAGTTTAGGTTTTATGGCAGCTACTTTGTTGTATATTTTGAAAGAGTTTTAAGTGCCTTTATGTTTTGTTTTTTAATGGATCGTTTCAACTGTTTTATTTCCTAAAATGCCTGTTTTGTTATTTAATAGAACTATAAAAGGGTAGGCAGCTAAATTTCACTAGCACTTTCTCTCCATAGATAACCTTTCATATCTATTGTCTAGGCTTGGCGTTACGGTTAGCATATCAATGACTTCTCTACTATTTTGTTACTGCAAAATGATCACTAAGCTAAAGAGATTGTTTTCCATTAGCATTTCTTCTAAATTACGATTATGATTATAGTCAATCACAGAACAGAGTGTCTTTACTTTAGAAAAGCGAACAAAGTGTTTAACAGCTACATTGTAATGAATGATATCTATGAAAATATTACGAAACTAATGATTTGATACGTTCATTGCATTCAATATGGTTGAAATGAAACTCTGTATTTAATTTTTATGGCCTTGTGGATAGTTGGACTCTGGGAACAGTCAAGCACATCGGCTTTATATTTTTGGTTAATTGAAGCATTCACCTACCGGGAGAATGGAAAATTTGATTTTTATATTTTTCAATGCTTGAACCATACATAAAAGTTGTTGTCATCGAGCGACAGTATCACATCCTTTCTATCGTATAGATTTTATTTTGCATCTACTGTATTAGTATTATGTCATTAAATAGACATAATACATTCTGATCCAACATCAATATCTTGAAATGTCTGCCACGTTTTACCCTTTTCCGAAATATTTCTATATTCCATCCGTATAAACCATCTGAAAGGTAATAATCAGAGGATTTATTTGAATAATATTCAAAGTGCCATTAGAGCCTTCGGGTCTAAGATATCCTTGATTCACAGGGCGGAAGTCGCTATTCTAAATCAAAGATGGCGCCAATTTCCACTTCCGGAGGGTGGAAACATATTTTAATATTCTTTGGGTATTGGATGAAGGTGTGTCATGAATATGATGTATGTTTTAATTGGATTTTTAACCCATGAAGTTAAGATAAAATGCAAACATGAAGTCACAACATGAAATTTTTGTCTATAACTGGATAAAGTAGGAATAATGTGGTTAAATTATTATGTTTAGGATTAATATAGAATAGGATCATTCTATTGATTGAAAAAACAACAGTAAGCGCTCCTGCACACGACGCCGCTACCGCGCCGCCACCGCGCCGTCACCGCGCCTTTGCACTGTTTATACGTGCCGCGTGAACAGCGCTGCCGCGCCGCCGCCGCGCCGCCGCCGCGCCGCCGCCGCGCCACTGCCGCGCCGAAATTATGCTTTAATGGCGCGGCGGCGGTTTTACTCGGTGCGTATGAACAGTGTAGCGGCGGGGCGACGGCGCGGCGGCGGTGCGGTGGCGGCGTCGTGTGCAGGAGCCCTAAAGCAGCACAGAAATAACCAGGAAATTCAGAAATGTTTCACTGCTTCAAATAGCATGTTCAATCGGTCAGTAAGATGTCAATTGTCAAATTAATGACAAAAAGAGATTACGTGACAGTGACAGCATTTGCGTAAAGAGCTGTAGTCCAACAAAAAGGAAGCCGCAAAAACCAAACCGAGGTCGTATTTAAAAATGGCGACTGTAAACAAACAATAGGTTGATAGACGAAGTCAATAAATAATTTTGACGCAAAAACAGTGCTGCTTTCAATGAATAAATCATGCGCCGCACAGACAGACCGATCATCGGATATCAGCGCGAATGAATTTAATTTAGCCGGTATGTTTACGGTGGATACGGATATTGTTGATGCTGTGTGTACAAAAAAAGTCTTACGATTTTCAGTGCATTGGCTTTTTTTTTATCCGACTGCGCCAGAATCAGGGTTATGTTTTTAACTTTTTACTGTGTGCCTTTATTTTATGTCATTTTTGTTTTATGTGCTGTTGTAATTTAATTTAATTTGGAACTTGTAAGTTTCGATACCCATTCTACTTATTCGAAATCCATTATTAATTTAGTCTGGCTAGTTTGGTCGTCTTCGACATCATCAAAAAAGTTTTTTTTTCTATATTATCTGTCATTGCCTCGATGTGCAATAATTTTGCCATACAAATCATATTTTGACTCTGTAGATGGATTTTTTTTTAAGAAATGAGATCATATTATAATTCTCACTTGTTTTGCTTCTGTAGGGTTGGATTTGCATCCTTACTGGTCACCAAGATCACAACCTAATAAAAGCATTAGAATTCTGTTTCTTAATAATTATCTTTTCCCGTTTATTTTTCACAATTTTGTACGCCATCCGTCCCTTACAGCTTAGTGCGCCATAATAATACCACACTACCGTGCTGTGTATACCAGTTATTGGGCTCTTTGCATACCAGAGTATCCAGCCAAAATGGATTGAACATCAGGTGCATCTCTCCATGGGGTTGGCGTGAATATTTAAATCACCAGTGTTATACGTTAGGGCGGGTGCTCACTATTACCATGGAACAGTCCATTTACATAAAAGCCTCTTCAATCTCGCAAAACGTTTCGCGAATTTCAATTCGCGCTTAGCTTTTTTGCGCGCCATATTGATTTTTTGCGTGAAATTTTTTGGTTGTAATTGATTTTTATATTGAAGGTTCTAGAATGGTATTGTGTTTTATTATTTGCGTTGTTCCAATTACATTATGTGGCCGTTGACTGTTTTTTTTCCAAATATACCTCTTAATAATCGTTTTTTCAGGTACGAGTATGTACACACACACACACACACACACACACACACATACAAGTATTTAAGTAGGTACTTTATTCAAAATGATTGCTTTTTTGTGGAAAAAATCCACGGTGTTAGTAGATATCAGTAGGTACCTAAAACCGTCTTCTCTTGTTTTGTGTGATTATTTTTTTATGTTTTGTTGAATCTAGGGACAAGCGAGGGTACGTTACATCAACTTAAACACTGTAGCATTTTATAAATTCATAGCATTTCATAGTATGTACATGGCCATGCTATTTGCAATCATTTTAAGTCCGATATGCGTTCTACAATCCATTACACAACAACCTATCTGAAATGTACTTCTAATAGCAACGCTATCATAAATTGCCATAGCAATGGTATCACGGCCATTTTGGGGTGCCATAGACCACCATAGACAGTGCATGGTGCTATTAATTTTTATGGCACCCGATAATGACGCAGACCGCAAATATCATGACCATGGCGTGTTTGACTGTTCCCCAGTGGGTTGATATTTGGCTTTTAATGGTGTTGATGTTTGTTGATTTGATTTCAAATGATCGTTTGTGAAATACGGTCTCAATAAGTAACATACATTGCGGTTAACGTTCATGAAGTCTAGAGCAGTAGTTCTATTATGTAAAGTCAGCGTCAAATAGTTCGTGACACCCAAAGTAGCCAATAAGATCTCAATACTACTTATAAGTTTGGGTTATCAACCTTTTGGCCACTTTGGACCAACTACACACAAACTATTTGACGCTGTCTGTACTAAGTAAAGGCGATTATCGTCGATTTTTTTTTAAATTATACTAGCACCGCGTAACAAATTGGGTTTAAAATGTTCTCGTACTACTGCTACAGTTCGTTCGTTGTCTCCCCACCGCCCCCTCAAGCCCTCCGCCGGCCTGGCGCGCCCATCGAATACATTTTTAGCCGTTTCGTTTTGGCTAACGTGCACATTAGCCGGCTAAAGATGGAATATCACGACGCAAACTAACATGTTATCGAACTTTAGCTGCTTCTCGAAGATAAACTTAAGTTTAGCCGGCTAATCTTAAGTTTATGTTCACAACTATCTTTAGCCGTAACATATCCATTTCATAAGTTACATCAACTTGAGACACGCCTAATGTTAATAATAATGAGTTTTAGATAGAGTCGTTTTCCATGTTTATTTATTGTTGTTTAACTTTAACAATTATTAGTTTTGAATTTAGTTTTTTTTTAATGTACCTATGCTTTATTGGAGGTAAAAGTGTTCAAAAATATGCCTTTTTACCAAATACACCAAAATTGCCATGCTCTACATAACACCTTATGGTGTTTTTACCTTGTATTTTTTGGGAACACCATAGCGAATTTTCGCTGAGTCATGTTCACTTTAGTATGTCAAAGGGCCCCCTGAAAGGAACCGGTGAGGTGGTAAATCTTATAGCAACATGTGTGAGCCCGGTACCAAGAGGAATCGATTAGATTTGTCGGATGTTTGTATCGATTTCCCTGAATCGACTTCAGTTAAGCTGAGGTAGAGCTAAATTAGATTGTTTGGTTTCAAATTAAACGAAATTAATATTGTAGTAGGCTTACTCAAGTAGTCTACTAAAGTTTATCAAGACCTGCAGACCTGTATAATATGCTCAGTTGAAAAATATATTAACAGTTCGTATACTTAATAGAGCTACCTAAAATTAAGATACTTAGGTGCAATAATTTAAGAATTGTGTTCTTTTTCTCAGTCTCACAATTTTTACAAGTATTTTTCTTCCATTCTTCTGATTTTATTACCCATGTGCGTTTCATTTCGATAACTTTTGTTTTAAATCGAGTAAACTTCGAGTTTTTCTCGCCTCATCCTTGCCGCGCGTAGCTTTCGGGGTCAACGACCTCTATACGGGCACCAAATTCGGTAGTCGATGCGTCGGGACATTAATCGACGACGATCTTCAGCTCAGCCGGACAGTGAGAAATCGGCTTTATAAAAGTAAACAGTATGTGTGCACTTTGCTTAATGATATTTTAAGACAAATATAGATGTAAAATGTTGGTTATTATCCTTTTTTTAGTCGGTTTATTGGTGTTAATGGGTGTTAAATTCACACTAATCTGTAAAACTTTTTTATTTAAATTAGTTTACTCCTGAAAACTTAATTAATTCAATGGCTTTATTTTGTATTCAAATACTATTCGGAACAACTAATATTAAAACAATCTTATAATATTTTGTTCTGAAAAAATGGGATAGAGTAAGTAACTGAAAAAGGCGTAGGCTGAGTTGCACCACCTAACTTTGACCGTAACTATAACAATAACCGGTGTTTTTTGTCTGTCAAAGTCCATAGTTAGACAGATTTTTGACGTTTGTTAAAGTCCGATGTGCAACCCAGCCGTTAAAGAGTTCAAAATTCATTTAATGCAGATAATCTCTAGCAAAAGGCCAAAAATAAACAGTTTTTATGCACATGCACGGCAGTCTTTTGATGCCTTTTTGGTGTTACGTTGACAACGGCAGCGGTGTAACACTTACTAAATGGTCTTATTTATGGCGACAGAGTAACGGATACAGCCGTTTGCGACCGTGTTTTTAATACTTAAGCATTTACGTTCTTACTTACTTTTATTACCATGTTGGTAAATCTGCTTACTTTGTGAAGATTTATCAATTTAAAATCGTATTTTTACATAAGAGCAAATTTTTAATGCATAGAGACGCGGGTTCTTCTAAGTATATTTTAAACTAGCTTTAGCCGTAACCTTCATTCGAGTGAATTTCGGTTTGTTTCAAAAAGACTACGAGTACCTAATAGCGCGGTTGCTCGGTGGTTTAATCATGAAAAAAAAAACAGACAGACCAACTTTCGCGTTCATAATAATAATATTTTATAAGTATGTAAGTAATTATTAATTAAGTATTGAAGTATGGATATCCGCGTACTCTAGTACTCATTAACACGTTGCAGTACATCGTCAAGCTTTATGAAAATGCATTTTGCTAATATTGGATGCATGCAGTCGGAAGGTCGTTATTCAGCGAATTACTAATTTTACGACGCCACTTTGTATGCGAGCAGCAGTTAACGAGCTCATTCGGCGGCAATTCACAACATTTCACTTGAGTTAACCCCTTAAAAGAAATATAACTTTCAATTAATTTGCCTATTTTATGCACATAAAATCAGAAAAACACAAATCAATTCTACACAATAGGATTAAAATGACGTTGTGGAAATCCTTGGACTTTTTGGACATGAAAAAAATTAAACCTGCTTACCTACATATTTTGACAGAAAGTCAAAAGAACAATTAAATTCGTTGTGATCTCAATTAATACTTTTACGTAAGCTTTCTCTAAAGAAAAAAATATTTCTCATCTTATACTTTCTATCAAGACAAAAACATAAAAACCTGATAAATCAGATAAGTAAACAGCAAAGTTTGACAATAAATAAATCAATTGTAGCGCAGCCTCGTACGGCCGCTAGAGTGTTAATGAGTTAACTATTAATTAATATTAAATATTCTGAACACTTCGCTGGTGGAAAGTTGTGGAAACTTTTAGTGCTGCTTTTAATGCCCAGTTTAATTAAGATAGGATAAGCGAATAAATTTCCCTGCATATTTACAGGATTATTCCTATCAAACAAACAGCTTTTACTTCAAGTTACATACTTTAAAGTTAAGAGAATTATGAATTTTTCTTCTTGATTACAAAAAATTGACAATGTATCATAATTTTTTTCAATATCTTGTTTAATTTAGGGGTTAACAGGATTATTACTAAAAATGAATAATTAATGTTGAATATCATTAAATGTTTTCATGATTTATTTTTCAAGAGGAACTCTTTCAGTTACTAACATCATAGTCATAAAGAAATCAGGACTTGAATGGACAAGAAATGGTTCAAACCTTGTCACTTGCTTCCCTATCATTCCTACCGAAACATTACCTCCAGAAGCACACTTTCGATTGACCACAGACAAAGTCGATAGCGAATGGCGCAATCCAAGAAACGATTTCACGCGTGGCTTCAGCTCCGTCACGCCCTATTGCTGTCGTTTCTACGATCTCGAACGCTACGACAGCCGAAACTCGCGCTTTTTGCAGCCATTCTGAAGTTAACTATGCAGTTGAAAAAGTTAATGGGTGTGCGAGCAACGAGAGTATTTGGAAAATGTTATGTATGAATGGACCTTTGGATTTCACGTATTTATTGGAATTATTTTGTGAAATGAAACAATCATCTACCAATAGATCAACATGGAAATCATTGGGGGAGGCCTATGTTCAGCAGTGGACGTCCTATGGCTGAAATGGTGATGATGATGAAACAATAATCTGAGAAAAAGCATAGATAATAAAAAAGTAGGTAGGGTAAAAATAGTTCCCATTGATGTTCAGGAAATGAATTCTAGCGGAAAAGTAATCTAACTAAATATTTAACCTTATGAATTGGCTAACTAGTCGTTAGTACTACATGTCCAACCATGATTCCAACTACTAAGCTATAAAAGAAAATTTTAACTTCTTAGTATTATGAAAAAGTTACAAAGGAAGATAATGTTAGAAGAAATAAAAATTCTTGCAAAATATCTCCCAAAATAAATACAACAAACATTTCCTCCTAAAGACAAATTACTTTTACAATTTGCAAATTGGCCTGACCGCTTTAATTCCAGCAAAAGTTACATACCTGTTAAGAGCAAGGGGGACCCTCAAAGGGATTTGGGCCAAAGCTAAATTGTCTTACTTAAGTAGCAAAGTACATCAAAGGCCCGACGAACCGTCTAAGTCGGTTTGGTGGAGATTACTTTGTAGTTTTTATTTCAGTTCTATGCTCTTTCATAATTGAGAATCTCATTTGGTACTGTATTACGCAGTGTCGTAAATAAATAACGAATAAATTCATATTTTATTAGAGCAATAGGTAAAGATTAATAAATAGGACGTTAAAATTTCGTCCTCTATGCAAATTGATTTAGGCTTATTAATAAGTGTTTTACCTCTTGTGATCTAGTTTACGAAATTAAATACATATTTGATTTGGTTTATTGACACAATTCTATTGCCACATTCAGTATTTATCATTAAACAATTGTGATAAGACTTAAACAAAGATAAATTACTAACAGTGTCTCTCTTCTTTGCAGGTAACCGGCACATTCCACCGCTGAGAAATCCACACGCCTGTAAATATACCGAAGCATAAAATTTAAATGCTCTTACGTTCTATTTGCATCAGTTACCGTCCGCTTTTAAGGCAATAATAATAAAGTTATCAACTCCAGCTATGTTTGCAATGGCGTCACCGCCAATATTTTCTCTGCAGCGGCTTACACCTATGCCTTTTTGTTTTTAATCGAAATTGATTCTTAAGTAATCGCGGATAGCTTTTATTTTTAATTGACATCACCATTGACTTCCTCTGCAAGCGAATACAGATCTTAATTTGAGGGAGTCTAGTCGAGTTTCGGTTGTTTATAGACATCGTCATGGTGTCTGCGCTGCGTTGAAAGTGTCGCAACATGCCCTATCGAATGTCACAGACAGTGCCTGTTCACATAAAGTGGCTAAAATAAGTCCTCTGATGTCGCACTGCTTGTAGGAAGTGCATCCACTTTATAGTGCCATTTGTATTCGAACTAGGCTTTCTACTTATGATTTTATGATATCAAACGGTGGGCCGCGTGGAGACATTCCATCTGGAGTTATATCGGTAACGTTTTTAACGACTAATGCTACGGTGTAATTAGATACGGTTGGTGATCTATCTTACAATGATTTATCTTCGGGTTTAGAATTAGCGTTCATAATTAATTTTGTGTGCTTTTTGATAGATTAATTGGTTTTCGTAAGATCTTTTTATTTTGAGATTGTCTATGAATTTTGAAATCAAATTATTATTTTAATGACACTATAAATTAAACGGGATGGCGTTTGTGTTCTTTAAGATATAAATGTTTGAGAGTTTTGTAGATTCTATCGATTCCAAATTGTCTGGTACTTATTCAAAATTTTATCTTAGTTTGGAGCTAGGTGGTAAACAGTACTACATGTTTGAAAATTATAAATAACTTGAAAAAATCGAACTGCCTAAGTTCGATTTTACTTAGGCAGTTCGATTTTTTCAAGTTATTTATAATTTTCAAATTAGTTTGAGATGCGACTCTTAACGCTTAAAATTAAATAACTAAGTACTACATGTTATTGTTTTTGTCATAATATCATGAAAAATACAAATGACAAGTTTAGTTTGGGTAAAATTGACTTGGGTTGCTTCTTTTATGAGAAATATGTTTTTCTAGGGCAACACCATAACTCTGAAACGATCAAACGAACCCAGTATTGTTACAATAATGTACAATGTCAGTATATTTCGAATTGAATGTGTCGTTAGACATTGAAAAAGTAGTCGTATAATATTAAACACTCTTCGAATGAACAAATCCAGTTTGTCTGGATATTTACGAGGGAGAACCGTCTGACCACTTTTGCTGTTTGATTGTATAAATTAGCCCGAGATGTATTGGCTTATGCAACAGCTTGAGTTATACAATACTAAATATTGTAATTAAAGAAGAAAACTTTATTATTTATTAGCTTAATTAGTATGTACAGACGATAGATCATTAGATTATGCATTTTTATTGCAAAATTGATTCTATTATGAATACAAGATACGAGATAGGAGCGATTTTGTTAGTTTGTTGTTTTGCTACAGTGTTTAACTATGTACTGTATCCTGTACCATAAAATAATAATAATATAAAATTGATAGGTATATAGTAGCACCATAGAAATGTAAATTTGCCCTATTGGACTTGTCTTAAGAACTTGTTAGTTTATCAACTATCATAATACTTAGTATCTTAGATTTGGCGTGATATTTCAGTAAATAGGCATTTTATTGCTATATTATTGAGACAAAAATGTTCATTTAGTTATTTAAATCAAAACATCCGCATAGATGTTGTGTAACATACAACAGGTCTATTCGGAGCAGTGTCTGGAAGTGTTGCCAAGTTCAATAAATTACCCGGTCATTTAACAAATCATAATGTCTCGGACGTCTGTCTGGCAAATTGCTAAGAGGCTAACTTACTTGGAGAACCCATTAAAGCTACTGAAGAGATCTGTCTGATCCCTAGAAATGTAATTTTGAAAGAAGATATACTTGTAATAAAATCAGGAGATTCTTGCGACTTGAGCTTTAGTACTTGCTTTTATTCTTCCATCAGGTTGTTTGACTCCACTTTTCAAGATCTCGGAGATCCAATAAAAATAATAGACTGGTAAATTACTAAGAGGCTAAGTTATTCGGAAAACCCATTAAAGCTACTGAAGAGATCTATCTGATCCCTAGAAATATAATTATGAAGGACAAAGATGTAATCATGTCAGGAGATTCTTTCGACTTTAGTTTTAGTGGGTTCTTGTCTTCATCGGATTATTTAACTCCAATATTTCATTTAGAAATCTTGGAGATCAAATAAAAAGAATAGACTGGTAAATTGCTAAGACGCTAACTTACTTTCAGGATCTTTTAAAACTCCTAAAAAGATTCTTCGATCCCTAGAAAAGTTATTTTGAAAGAACGCTTTAATAATAATAATAGCAGAAGATTCTTACGACTTTACTTTAGTGGTTGCCTGTCTTTCTTTATTAGATTGTTAGACTCCAATATTCTTTAGTTATAGATACCCAAAAACACACTCCAAGCAGTTTATTGATTTAGAAATCTTGTAGATCAAGTAAAGAAATAGCAGTGACAATGTGTCCCTTTTCATTATTATGCTAAATCTTATTGTACCCTCCATCCCCTGGGATGTGTCAGGAGTTTGAAGGACCTTTATTTGGGTCCGAGTATCCCGTAGCAGTTAACATATTGGGAGAGTGACTCCATTGGTTCCCTTTGGGGTTCTTTAGGCAAATAATGTCTTTCACAGAAACATTCTTCTCCTCCTTTATAAAAGGGAGGAATAATATTTTTGGAGATTTTATCTTTTAAATTGTACCTAATTGTTTGTTGACAAATATACTGACAGTCAAATATGCATCAGCCAAAAACATTTCACAATAACAGTATAAGCGTATCCAGGAAGAATTTATTTCCAAAAGCTCATAGTTTATTTTCAATATTTGCTCGTGAGGGATATTGAAAAGTTTCATTTTCCGAGTAATTTTTGGCCGGCGCTGTTTGCTTTGATTTTGCAGCGGGCTTTTTGTGTGTGTTTCGGAAGGTTATTAAATTGTGAAACACACACAACGTACTGAGTATGAATACGTGCGGAATCGAATATTGAATTGTTCATAATGAATGCTGTTTTTGAAAAACTTGATTTATTTTTATAACGTTTATTATTGTGTTTTAATATTTAAAGAAATTTTAATTTATGTTAAATTGTGTAAAGTGAGGCCTTTGACACTTGTAGATTACTAAACGTATTACCGGTATTTTCAAAATTGAAAACGCATTGAGTAGTTGCACGATCATCTCTCAAAAATCGTATTATAATCATTAAAATAATATTCTGTATTGAAGCGTAGTTCAGAAAATAAACTGCAAAGTAACCATCGAAGCAGCGACATTAAAAAAGGCTTAAGTTTTTAGTACATTTAAAGCGACTCCCTAAAGGGTAACTCACCCGGAGGGGTAAAATGCAGTTGTCGGGGTGAAATTATATACTCGTCTTGCAAATAGATTGTGAAGGGTGCTTGTCAAATGGATACAAAAGACCTAAGGCTATTGGGGTTGAACAGGAGCACTATTTGATATTGATTCTTGGTCCTTTTGCCAGTGACGCTTTTTCTAGAAGAATTTCCCAAAGAAAATTATTTTGTGATTCTGGGAGCATGTTAAGCCGTATTATGGCGGCTCATAAATTCATAGGGCAACGTGGTGACCTGATCGTATTTTGATTTTATTTGATTTTTTGAAGAAGAACTTATATTTTAGAATGTGTACTTAAAAGTAATTATGCTTTTAAGCTTTTTAATAGACTAATGACAAAAACAAGTTGTTGATAAAAACATATTATCAGTAGCTGCCTCCCCAACTCGTCTGGCCAGCGTGGGGAGTGTAGACCAAATCCTCCATTTGCCTCTGGTAACTTAGAGGGTTGTGCTCCTGCAGTGGAGACTGCTGGGTTACACCATCTTACTTTAACTTTGACAAACGTCAAAAATGTGTCAAACTCCATACAAAAATCACCGGTAATCGTTATAGTTACCGTCAAAATTAGTTGGTGCAACTCAGCCTAAAATTGATCTAATGATGATGATGATCAGTAGTTGACAAGGTTTGCTCTACACAAGTTCCTCATACGTATACATTCGACATTCCCCTTTTACAAACAAGTTTATGCATCCCATCCAAAATGTATTACCTAACTAATTTCGCCGCTCCATTGAATCTGTTCAATATGCTAAATAGCCATTATTCCTACGATTATGGAGTTACCTCATGGTCCGCCTTCATCACATTTGCATTTTGGTACGTTGAACGAAAACGCGTTTTCAACGTGGTATTGCTATATAAAGGTATGGGTTTTTACCTATTTAGGCTTAAATGGTTAGACGCTGATAGAAAAATAATAAATTGCCACTTTAAAGACATTGACTCTAATCATGGGTAAGATAGAATCTATTTAAGGCAGGCTGTTTTCAAGTTTTGCTTCTTTCATGATTGGTAACTTTTGTGTGGTGTGAATGTGATAAAAAAGAGTATTTTATTATGATTTCTTTGTGTACTTTATTATGCCTTTATTAAGACCTTACTTAGACCAATAAATATAATAACATAACTTATCCATGTGCAATCCTTGACTGTAAAAAATATCACGGAAAATATCAACCACAGGCGACTACCTTAAAATCGACGTTGAAAACAGTTGATGCAATTGCAATGCATAATATTTTGGCGTTTCCGTCAATCTATTTGTACCAATTAGTAAACACGCTGAAAAATCTCTGTACGACTGAAATTCGAATGTAAACGGAAGTAAAACTAAAGTCAGCGATTTGGGTTGGGCGTATGATATGCAATGTATGTTTGAGTTTCAACATTTTGGCCGTTCTTTGATGACTTTGTAAACTGTAGAGACATTTGAACTTTGACTTTCTAAAAGTATATTTACGTTCTCTGTTTTGTCTTTAATATAGATCTTTGGCTACATAATATGGCAGTGTTTTGAATTAATTCTGGGCTAATGATAGTTTTTGACTCAAGATAGGTAGGTACTTCATGATCACATTTGTTTCAGAAAACTCAAAAAGTGTTAAAAAATGGTTTAATTTCGAATTGTTCCGTAACGTCTAGTTTGTCTGTAATGTCCAACTATGACTGATTTATGAATTTATTTGGATTGTAGGAGAACTAGCAGTTAATATCAACTTTATAGCCCTAAATATTTTGTTGTTAGTTAGGAAAGTCTTCACTGATTTATTGTGTACTGATGGATCATTAGTTCAAATTGAAAGATCCATTGGTAAACTTGCAACTACTGAAATACACAGTCATCTCAATTTAGATAATAACTAATAAACAAGCCACATCGGAATGCAAGTTATGTTAACTGTCCGTAATATTGGTTTACTATGCAATACCAAATGTTGACGTTGGCTAATGGGAAGAGATGAAACACAAAAATAAACAAATATAACGGTAAAATAAACATTGCACAGATTGATTTATTTCTCAGGGAACGGCAAGAATTTCTTAACGCAACAAGAATGAAAATTTCCGTTGGGAAGTAGTGGTAAGGAAGTTTGTACTTAGTTTATTTATTTTGATGAGTTCAAATCGTTTACGTGATGTAAAATTATTACTTATTCTAGTAACGTGTTGTTGGTGGTACGTAGCTTTTTATAAATAATTTTCATTAAAATTTTCAGGAAGAAAGCAATAAATATTTTTTGTAATCTGTTTCAATTGTGAAACGTTACGGTATTTATGAATTTTTGAGCTGAATACTTATTTACATCTTGAACTACTTGCAAATTGTATTTTTTTGGAAAAAAATGTGGTATCAGATTTGTAAACTGAAACTTAAAATGAAATAAATTAATGCATAATAGTAACTCGTAGTTATTTAATGGTATTTAATAACCCTTCTTCTGGCGCAGTCGGGTAAAAACGAAAACTGCTTTTTATCTTCGTTGAGTAGGTAATACTAGCAGAAAATTAGATTCTGAATTCCATAATACAGTTAGCGAAAAGTTCACCAAACATTTAAACGTGTCCCAAATACCCAGACATAATAACTAACAACTTTAAACTTGTTACGAGCACGTGTCGCGAATCGCATCCACAAGTGGGTCACGTCTCTCTGTTTACCAGAATGTGGCTTTTAAAATACGCCACGGCTATTTACGGAATGACCACCATAGAGCGAAATACAGTATGCGTTGCAGCGGCGATGCGATGCCGTAGCGGTGTCGCTGCGTCGTCTTAAGGACGTTAGCACACTTATCAACCCGGAAAGGGATCGTAACCGTATCAACTCGAGGCGGTCAGTATTCTTTGTATGACACTCCATACTGCAACACACTATTTATCCGCACCATAACGTAAACGCCTCGCCTCGCGGTTGACAGCGTGCGTAAGGCGATGACAGCTTACGAAAGGTGATATAGTTCCAAAATACTGAACTGTCCTATCCATGACATTGACAGCGGGGCGCCACCGTCAATACCGGATCGCTGGTTCCGATTTTTGCCATGTTGGAATTTGTTGGAAACCATTATAGTTGAACGATGGTAGCGCCCCCCTGTCATTGAGTTTGGTGGGACAGTTCAGCGTGGGTCATCTATACGGTGTTGATCCCTTTCCGAGTTGATAAGTCTGCTATTACCTTTACATATAAAAATATCTGTGTGACGGCAAAATCTTTGCGGTGCGGCGCCGCAATGCATAGTGTGCTTTGGCTCATACTCTTGACATGCATAGCTGTGCTTGCTGAAAGTGTAGCAAATGTGATACCTTTTTGGTTATTTGTTTTTTTCATGTATTGTCTATTTAATGGTGGTCTTAAACGGTCTGTGGTTTATGATTTTGTTTTGAGGTTTATAGCAATTTTGATTGGGCTTAATAGAAAACTCAAACTCTTTTTTTCTCACAGTGAAAGTATAGCCAATCAAAGATCGTCATTTTAAAAAAATAAAAAAGAACAAGCTGTGATCTGTATGGTATTAAAGTGAATAAAGAAAAACTGCATCTTATAAATCTTGCTCTACTATGCTTTAATCAAACTAACAATATTACAATGAAATAGTTAAAAAGCTGCAAATTCCAGTCAACTATACAGACGGACAGCTTCCAGCTAATTAGTTTCAGTGGCTTGCATATTTTAAAGTTAGTTTACAATTACTCCTCCGGTCAGTGCTTAAGTTACACTCCAAAGTCTGTCTGTTCTGTCGGTCCCTTCCTGTGCTTTCACCGACTATATGAGAGATATTAAAAACGAATAAGACTCTTATGATGTTTAGTTTGATACAAGAACGGTACAGAGTAGCCAAAAAAATTTGCAAAAAGCAACTCTTGGTTTCTCAAAAACGGTTCGAGGAATTGGAACTGCATAATTTCATGAATTTTAGTCACTATGGAGCGCTTCATGAAACAACATCGTGACTTTTGTGAATATCTAAAAATTTTGGTCCACCCTGTACAACAGCTGGTCTCGTTGGCTACTTGCATATTATTTGTTATCAGACGTCACAGTTGTCTGACGTCTAGTAGAGTACAGACTGCATTTACCATTCATTAACACGTTTCAATGAATCAGTAAAGTGGTTCGCGTGACAGGTGGCCTCTTCGGTGTCAAATTGCTTGTATTGACGTCATAGTTCTTTGGCTGGGGCTACACTATCGTTGTACGAGGATACAGGGTGTAAACGACAGTAGAATTGAAAATTTCGGTTTGTTTCTGCTGTTCGTAAATGAAAATTCGTGATTTCAAGTTTTTTACAAAATATATGCTCGCAATATAAGGACGAAAGATATTATCTAATGTCAAGTATAGCAGAGTTACGTAGCTTATGAATTCCACTGTAAAGTAATGTTTACATCTAATCTTCAAATTGATTTTTCTTTGCAATCTAACAACCGCTGATTGAAATTATGCTCTTGAATTCGTGATTAACTTCCCACATCAACCTGTCCTACAGCCTGTACCTATATCTGTATACCTGTATACTATATCCACATACCCTATATACTATGATATCAAGACTGAATGAACGTTGCCAAACGAACCTGCGTCGCGCCGCTCTACTTGCCTTCAAGGCGACGCACCGACACAAGGCCGCGGATAACAGTATGTAAATCGCTCGATTAGATTACAGTCGATCTGAATATCGAGTACTTTTGCACTTGTATAGCATCTAGCGCAATCGATTATTGTAGTTGGACATGGACAAACTCTGGAAATCCTTATTTGGGAAAGTTATACATTGAAAGGAGTCAATTTAACACATTTTCATCATTACCTATCAGGTCATATTTAGCAAGTATAAACAAGCCGTGTATTTAGCATAGGTACTTACTAATTTTTTTTTATCCACAACGAGGAAGCTCTTGGTTTGTATCTCACCTGATGGTAAGTGTTATTTGTTTATTTTATTCAAAACAAATCACCAAAGTAAGATACCAACTCTCTTATTAAATCATTGTACTCACATTATCATTATCATCCTCAGGTCATTTAGTCTCAACTGCAGGAAACATGACCTTCTCTAACTTACTAGATTTTGCTCTCTAACTTACCAGAGGCAAATTAATGGAGGATTTGATCTACCTACGCTCTCCTCGCTCTGCACTGGCCAGACGGGTTGCGAAGGCCTGATGTTTGCATTAAGTCCCACACACATTTACACATAATTAGTGTCAATTCGAAAGTGAAGCTAAACAATCAAACAGGGTTTTTACGTCATTTCGGTTTCCCAAGAAAATAAAGTCTAGCAATAATTTAATATTTATTTTAATGTGAGTTGCGAATAAAACTTCTCAGTAGTTTTAATAGTTATTTTATAGCAGAACTTAAAATGTGCGCAAACTGCGCCAGTCAACTACATTGCTACTGCATTATTGCAGCTCCAACAAAGTTGTCTAGATCCAGACTTCCCAGTTCAGGCTGAATGTTTTACGACCTAGGATGTCGTGAAAAGAGACCGCTTGCAACTAGTGAATTCGTAATAGAGCTTTTTTCGGAAACCATGTCGTCGTAAGCGACAAATTTAGGAAATTGGGTTGGGATGTTTTATGATTTGTTATTACTCCTACGAAATGTAGAAACTAGAGTGTCTTCGACTCTAGATTCCATCTGGATTGACAACTTTAAAAAACATTTTTAATTGTTTAATCGGAGGAGGTATGATTGATAATACTTCTGAGAGGACGTTAAGACGTAGGTCTAATTTAGCTTTAAATTCTTGTGGTGGCTCATAAAGCATGCCTGATACTGTAGTAGTACTTAGTAGCTTTTTTCAACCAACGCCCTCAACAGAAGATCTGAAGCAAAATTTCTGGCGCTTAAGACATTTTCCTAGAACTACCGAATATTCCCACTTGGACGATGTGGGGATATAGTTTGTCGCGTTTGTCTCGAATGTTATTCCTGTGGATAAATATTTTAGCTTGTTTCCCAGTTTGCCAGTATATTCTAGTTGTCTACTCGAGAGTTTTATATTGGTTTCTTTCACACAGGAATACAACAGAATAACTATTTTATAACTGGTTAGTATAACATGGATATACAGGGTGACTTATTGGTGGGTAATTGATCAAAATGGATTGATTTTACTGCTCAAATGCATCGTGTTTTTCAAGAGAAAAGGGATTTCAAAGTTTAAAAATTTGCAAATTTCTATCAGTAATAACCCATATAAAGTTCCAAAATACTGAACTGTCCTATGCATGACATTGACAGTGGGGCGCCACCGTCAATACCAGATCGCTGGTTCCGATTTTTGCCATGTTGGAAAGCATACCTATAGTTGAACGATGGTAGCGCCCCCCCTGTCATTGAGTTTGGTGGAACAGTTCAGCGTGGGTCATCTATAACTAGTATGAGGACGTCATTTTTTTGACGTCATTAATTGTCTATTGTTCCTGTATGAAAGAAGTTGTATTATTGTGCAGTAGAATCAATCCTTTCAGTTTGAGCACCCACCAATGGGTCACCCTGCATATCTACTGCAATTCACAAACAAAAAAGAAGCTATTAAAACTTTTTGGTAGTCGTTGTGTGCAACAAATGTCCATTTTGCACGGCTGCCCGTAAACCTATCCACTGCACCGTGTTGTTACTCAATTGATGGATTGTAAAAAACAACCATAACGCTCGGCGATATCGTGTGAAGGGCTTTTAAATTGAACAGAACTGTGTAAAGTTGTAAATAAAGGTCAAAAGTTATTTCAAAAGTTAATTAAACCAGTTTAATCACAGATCAGTGTTAATTACAGTTGGAAGAAGTAAACGGCACCCAAGAGACTTGTCTCATTTGTGTTTAATTATTGCAAAATAATGAAGGATTGTTATATTTTTGCTCAGTATAAAATCAGTATTTAAAATTATATTTAAGTAATATACTTACTTATATCATATTACTTTGAGGTAAACGATGAGTACCTTAATTAAGTACTTACTTTAAATACTAAATTGTCATGATATTGAAAAATATCTACTTGAACTATCCAAATGATAACGTAATAGTTTCATTTGGTATAACCTATAATTATGGTTATTCTAATAAATATTTTATATTTTAGTTATATTGTTTCAAAAATCAACGTCTCACAGTAGGTAAGCTTAGTTAAAAATATCACCTGCTTTCCTCGCATTTTATCACCAACATTTGAAATAATCGCCATAACTCTAGATTTTAAACAAACAAAAGAACTAAAAACGTCACTGCGTGCGTTAGTGAGGTCGTAACTAACGATACGTCCATTCACTGTCACATACGACACAGTATACTGCGACGATTGATGTGTGTGTAATAAAAACCCCATTGAACACTGTTCTGTCAACGGCAAAAACATAAACTTTGAGATGAGAGGGAAATTAAAGGACAATGGGCAAAATGGTACCCGGCTCCAATAGATATGTGTCTAGTATCGTTTGAAAGGTCTTACCAAGATGAACAACTTTTACTATGACCACCAGCCTCAGATCTGGTTGTGTACGAAGATATACATACTTTTTTGCAGAATGGTACCCGGCTCCAATAGTTATGTTTGTAGTGTCATTTGAAAGGTCTTACCAAGACGAACAACATTTACTATGGCCACCAACCTCAGATCTGGTTGCGTTCGAAGATAAAGATACTTTTTGTGTAACCTAAGTATCATACAGTATGAAGGGGCCAAGGGGGACGCGCTCGGGGCAGGGCACCGACGAGATGGTCGGACGCGGTGAGGAAGACGGTGGGCGGGAGTTTGCATCGTGCGGTCCACACAACTTATGAACACTATCTGTGGTCGCGATCCTCATCAGTAAGGGACCGAGGAAGAAGAAGAAGAAGTATCATACGTGTCCATCGTACTTAGGTTATGCGAGACAGGAAGGGTTTACTGCTCCAGCATCCTTCCTTAACTCTATAATTTATTGATGGGGATAATTGTGAAATAAATATTTTTATTTAAAGAAGTACAACCCCCTTATTAATAAAAAGTTACACATAGGAAGAACCTTGGATTAAAATGACATTTCCATATAAAATGTCAATTTAAGCCAGAGTTCAACTAGGGTGTAACTTTTATTAACAAAGGGGTTAAAGTTTTATTACTTCTTAAGGGTTTTATTATGGGTTGCTAAAGCGAATAAACCCACAGGACCCAATAAGTCCACCCACAAGATGGACCGACGACCTCATAAAGGTAGCGGGAAGGCGCTGGATGCAGGCCGCCACCAACCGGCCATTGTGGAAATCATTGGGGGAGGCCTATGTTCAACTGGACGTCCTATGGCTAAAATGATGATGATGATGATGATGAAAGCGAATAAAGGGCTAATAGCTTGGGTAGTTCATCGTAGGTATAATCCTTTCCTTTTCAATGCTTCTTTTAGTTATATTAATAGATTGTAGTCATAATACATACTCGTATACATGGATGATTGTGTTATACTTTCATTATAATGGGCATTTCTACGGGGACGACCGATCGACCTACTGGGTCGAAAAAAGTACCTTTAAAATTGAAGTACGGACTTGAAAAAAATCACACGTATTTATAGAACTCTTGACTTGATGGAGAGCATATTTAGAAGACCGCCAGGTTTTACATCTCGCCTTGAAAAAATCCGAAAGTTCAAAAACGGGCGAAATTTGGCCTAAAATGGAGTGTCCGGTTTCCAGAATTTACTCGTTTTTGCTTCATAACTTTTGAAATAATAACTTCCCCATTATGAAACCCACATTCACAGAACAAGGGATAGTTAATAAAGCTATATAAATGAGTTTCTTTATTGCAAGTCCTTGGGTTTTAATACAGTAACACATTTAAATTTTGTCCGACGTGTGTGCCTCAATTCCGTGATTTTTACTTTTATGCTCCTATATCACTAACAACGCACAATACGAACACACACGCCTGATTCCCATAAACTAGCAGTTGCACTCGAGTGGTCGAGCAGTATAAAAGAGGGATCAGTCGCTTTGAGGAGCATTTTTCAGAGGTTTGAAATCACTCAGAATTTTTGGTCACTGGTCATTTCTCAAACCGGTGTGCGATATTAATAAAGTTCATGAAGTATTTAATGAGATTACTGCTGAATTAATTAAGTATTTAACTGATATCTGCCATTACGTTTGGTAGAAATCGTTGTAATTTATAATATTTTCGAGTAATTTGATGAAATGTGATTATTCCTCAATTCCGTGGATCTCAATTCCGCGGAATATGGGGCATCGAATTGAGAAAACACGTACACCGAATTGATGTTAAATGAAAATAGATACTTTTATTGTGCTATAAATTGTTTGTGTAACTTAAAATAATAATGAAATCAATAGAGCATAATAATAGGGTGAACTACCGATCATTGAACCGTACCAGTCATTGGACTGAAGACAATAAAACTAATTTTTTGAGGTTTCATTAAAATAAATACACTGCTATTGCTATCTTATTAAAATAATTCTTCAAGGTTGAAGAACCGATCAAGGTCGAGGGAAGCCTCGACCTTCACCAGATCGTCGGTCTACCTAGTGGGGGCCTGCTCACTGGTCCGTGGCTTCCACTCGACAACTTTTCAGTCCCTACAGACATTATCTGTACGAGCTATGTGCCCCGCCCACTGCTACTTGATTTATGCAATTTTACGGGCTATGCCGGTCACTTTGGTTCTCTTGCCGATATTCACATTTCTGATTCTTATTAGGCTCATAGTAAGCGACCAAGTTTCACATCCATACATTATCACTGGCAACACACACTGGTAGAAGACTTTAGTCTTAAGACGCTGCGGTATTTCAGACGTAATAGCGAAGCTTCCCGATCGATGCTTAGCTGAGTTGAATTCAGCGATAGACCTCTTTCTCAAAGTTGGACCTAACTATCTGGACTCCTGTCCCAAGTATACACAATTGTCAACAACTTCGAGTGTAGTCTCCAACCTTCAGAGGAGTGGGTGCAACACGGACATTTGACATGATTTTTGTCTTGTCCATGTTCATTTTGAGACCCACTTGTTGAAAGGCTCTACGGAGGCCATGACTCCGATATCATCCCCGATATCGCGACTCCTTGGTCTTCTGTATAATCTGCCGTAGCGTACCTGTGTGTGTACCATAATACTAAAGCCTTTTCGGCTAAGCTAAGCTTGTTCGGAAGACTGGAAGTCGTCGAGTCTGCAAGCGAGATTATTCGTAAGGACTCTCGAAAACAGCTTGTAAACACGCCTCATAAGTGAGATGAGTCTATAATGCTATCACCACACTTCTGTGCCATGCCGGAGGCGTTTTTTCTTCGAGAATGACGGAATTGAACTGCTTCTGTAGAGCCTTTAGTACCGGCGAAGCTCAGCTATAATGCCGTAACACCTGGTGCCTTGTTGTATTTCAGCTATTTGTGTGCCATTTTAATCGTGTACAAACTGACGTCCGATATAATATCTTAGGTATAGTGTCAGGTCAATCTAGCTCTTGGGTTTTGCAATATTTGTTTTATGTTTAAGGTTAAGAATAAACAAACAAAGAGACCCTGTGTTATGTCTTTATTTGTTTTATTTAAATAAAATTTAAATAATATATAGTTAAAAATTAAGAATTTATTATAGTTCCTTATTAAAAAATTAAACATATTGATTAGGATTTTTGTTTTATTCCATTGGTATTTCAGACACATAAACCTAAAATGAACCATCTAACTAATAGACCAGCAATCAGATATCAAAACGTTTTAAGTATTTATTATATTAATTATTGAAATACATTTGGTATTTCTTCATAATGTCATCAATTCTAAGTTTGCGGAGCGATTTTTATATTTGGAGATTCATTTCTCAATTCCGTGATTCATTTTCTCAATTCGGTGCTCTCTCAATTCGATGCTTAACATTTCTCATAAACCACTTAACAATATTTAGTGACAATGCTATTTTTACATTCAGAATGGAGTAACATTTATTTTTTTGTATTGAAACTACTTAAAAAACTAAATATAAATTTTAGCACCGAATTGAGAAAAAATACACCGTACAGTAGAAATGCCCTAATACTTAGTGGAATTAATGCTTTCAAAACGTGAATTAGAACTGGCCCCATAGCAGACATTTTCCTACATCTAAAGGCCTTTTAAAATATATATTGGTTATGGCTATTGGAGCGGGTACCACTTTCCATACATTTGTGCCCATCATCCTTTACAACTTTATTTGGTTTATTTTTAAATTCTTCATAAGTTTATACTAATATATTCCTAGATAATTGACACAGTTGATTAAAAATTACTCGTAGTTACTACTTATGCCGATTTTAGACCTAGAGCTAAGCGAAGTTAGTTTAGCTTAGCTCGCATAGCTGACGCAGTTTTACTTGGTTGTGTGAAGACTGCAAACTATGCAAACACTGATACGTGTATACTACGTCAGCTATAGGAACTAAGCTAAACTAACTTAGCTTAGGTCTTGGTCTATAACCATCATTATTGTGCACATAATATTTACCTACATAGTACAAAGAATAAAAATATGCAAATAAAAAATGTAGAGACAAATGAAAATGCCTCTGAATGTTTTTTCATTCTTTTTTCCATTGTATTTCAATTTTACCGAGAATTCTTTAATTTTAATTTCAATTATTGCGTACATTTTGGCAATGTTTCCTCATATTAATATTAAATATCCAAATAAGCGTAGGCTGGTGCAACGACCTGCAGCGTTTTGTAATCCATTGTGTGTGTCGTTTAACCCGCTTAATATTCACACCGCGAATGGTCCTTTGTTCGCATTCTTTATATTTTTCACAACTTACCAAAAACATAAAGGAGTTGGGAATAGAAGGTTCAATTACTACGATCACTGGGATAATGTTGCTTACAATATCCATCAACAGTTTCATAAAATGTAAGTTCCCTTAAAATGCGATGGATTGAAATAAGTCTTTAGTCTCCTATAGAAATTAAGTTAATTATGTTTACCCAAAATTGTGCAAAAAAATATTTGAATTTGAATTAAGGTGAGAATAGTTGCGATTTTCCAGGGTCTTTAACCAAAATTATTAAATTAGAAGTTGTGTTTCAGACAGAAACATAAAAATTGAAGTAAAAATTAACAACAGTATTAAGCAAATTCACGGCAGATACTTCTCAAATCCTTGGGGGAGGCCTTTGTCCAGCAGTGGACGTCTTTCGGCTGAAACGAACGAACGAACGAACTTCTCAAAAATGAGATCTTTCAAATTTAAATGCAAGTGTACTTTCTGTATCTTTCTTCTTTGTACCAAAAGGGTTATTTGCAATATACGGCACACCATAAGGTAGCCCATTGTTAAGACCTTCTCATGGTTATGATGACTAATCTTATACTTTAAACAAATTAACGTAATTGTTTTGGATTTCAACATGGGGGTTTTAAGGTGCGTGCATTTTAAAGGTTCATTGCATCATAGTGTGTTATTTTATCAATAAAATTACCTACGTTTTGATAGTTTTTGTTAAGTCGGATAGAGATAATTGTCGGGCCTTCATTAGATTCTTTACATAGAAAATGGAATGCAGTATTTTATACAGAAAAAAAAAACTTTTATTTAGTTCATGATGGTATCAAACTTGAATACAGTACATTTGCAATTCAGCACAGTTCGTAAAAGGAAAATCAACACTGCATTCAAGTCTCAAGACAACTTTAACGACTTTTTCAAGAAAACGCGGTTAGTAAGTGCAAGCAGTTCACTTTTTATGTGCGATGACACAGCCAAAGCTGTATTTAGTTCAAGACCTTCATATTTTTGTCGTTAACTAAGAAAAAATTCAAAATCTTTAATGGTTTTACAATCTTATTTGGTACGAATAAGAGGTAAATGACCTACATCGTCATCTTGTTTACGACATTCTAAATTCCTATTAAAAACCTTTGCTATAAATTATTCTTCTGTCACTAAAACGCATTGTATTGTCAACCATGTCAAACCCACTAAGTTCACTAAACCATAAAATGAACAAGTTTTTATTAGCCTATAAATATTATCCTTAAGATGCTGACTATATTGATGAAACTCACTCACACATTAAAAACTTACGAATCTCACCACGTAAAATAATGATTTAAAATATTTTGACAATAAGCAACTATACCGTATCGAACACTTGACATAGATACCGTACCAGTACCGATCATAATGAAACCCACAAACCAAACCCTCACATAATGCACCATTTCCAAGCCCCACGTCACCGAACCAACACATACAGTTTCCTGTCCAACGTATAGAAATAATTTATTATAATACAGTAGGTTCACCTACACAAGGGTCTACTTAGTACCTTTATTATAGTTAAAGGAATAACACACCACATCCATTTCATGAACATCATCATCATGCATCCACATTGCCCGTTGCTTCTCTATACCACTTCAAGGAACTCATGATTTAAGTGTTTAGTTTTTTTTTGAGAAAATCCAATGGGGTGCTGTTCTGGGTACTCCTTTTCTCCTTTCCATACATTTGGAAGTACGAATATTGTACGTACACATTCATGTGGATCCTTCTAACGTGAGGTATATTTTTTCCGTTGAGAATTTAGGCTGAGTTATGCACCATCTAACTTTGACGATGACCGGTGTTTTTTGTATGGAGTTTGACAGATTTTTGAAGTTAAAGTAAGGTGGTGCAACCCAGCCTTAGTGTGGTTATATCACGCACACCATAATTAGATCTCAAACACGCTATACTCCATGCTTCATCGCTTTCACGCCACTCTTCCGGCACGATGTAAACAGTTTTTCATGTACCCCTCATCATAACTCTAGGGATTGTCCAAACTCTATTTAAACTAGGAGTGAGTTTCATGATACCCCTCATAATAACTCTAGCGATTGTCCAAACACTATTGATGATAGGAGTGAGTCTTTTGCGTCCACTCCAGTTGTAGCTTAGGCCCGTGGCACACGGACACGGTCGGCTGCGCAGCCGCCACCTGGTGTCAACGCACGCGCAGTAAGCGGAGGCTCGGTGCGATACTTACACGTTCTAGTTTCGAAAAACAATTTCGGGGACCTTTTAATGTTTGTGTTTGAACAAAATAGTGCCTTGCTTAAGCTTACTGTGTCTAGTCGACAATCTGTGTCAAATTATGGTGTGGTAGATACCCATGGAATTATTGTTTACTGTCTGGAAAGTAACTTTACTTTGAAATGTGTACTTTGTGATATGGTGTCTCATTCTTCAAAAACCTATTAGTTACGTGTCGCTCATAACAATCTTCAGGTTCAGGGTGACACACGTTTGAAAATAATGCCAACTTATGGTTACGCACCTATAAAGATAGTGATAATTATTTCCTGGTAAGAATTTATTAAGTTTACTTTACAACCTAGGCGTTATTACTTTGATGAATTATTTATTTTATGTACCAACTTTCATACGGATAGCAATTCCCTATAATTATACAATTTAATTGCCTAGATTTCACACGGCAGAATGACTTTGCGACCGAGTCTATCATAACAAATGCTACAGTTAAATCGCGATTTATTTATAGTCGTACTATAATGTCCACCGCCACCCGGGCGTTGGCATTAAGAACGTTCGTTAGGTATACTCGTATTATCTTCATACTCATCAGTCTTACATCGCTAGGTATTGCGTGTGTGCGTTCCGCGAGTCGCACGCTCTCAGCGTTTTTATTAAATCCATCTGTTTCACTATTTGCATTGTCGTGATCAAATATGTCGTCTATTGCTTTGACATTAGGTCTATTGGACCTTGAAAGTGTTGTTTGATTCTTAATTACTAGACAGTGACGGATAGGAGTGCCGTGCGAATTCCTTTTGTATCAGTGCTTCGGTAGTGTACGTTGTGAGACACTTTTTGCTGTGTGGAAGTAGAGTTTATTGTGGAATGCGTTTTTGTGATGTGTCTTTTTTGTGACGATAAGTCTTTTGTTTTTTTGATGTGAGGAAATTGTGTCAACTTTACACAACCAGTTTTAAGTGCATGTAAGAGGATTGGATTCATTTTGGATCAGTGTTCTTGGAGAAATTCTCTCAGGTGAGATTACAAAAGATTGTCTTCGAAACTTTATAGAATAACGTAACTTATTGACTCTAGCGCGACAGATTGTAACTAAGCATTACCACGTGGTTTTCACTACGTAAGCAGTTGAGTTAGATGCAGTCAATTTAGAATTTGAACTAAATATTGTACTAAAATTTGACTGGAACCAGTTAAGTTGAATTTGAACATTAAACATTAAATATGATCAAAGTAGGTACACACAAGCCTGCACATTAAAACTTTGGGCGTAATTTATATATTAAAGAATTGTAACGGTAAATTCTTAAGATTTTAACACAGTTAGCAATTTCATAACGGAACACGTAGGCTGAATTGAAATGAATAAATCTGCACAAACAAAATAAAGTTTACTAATTTTTAAAACCAAAAAGAGCATTTGAGTACTTCTTTCTGTAAGCATAACAATAAATTAATGAGCGATAATATTTTTTTTCTGTATTGCCTATTATTCATATAAAGAAATAAAGAAATAAAATTTCTTAGCGAATTATACTAAGCGTGAACAAACTCAAGAAATTCACTAATAACAACAATGTTAATGGTCACACATTACAAAAAGCAGGCCACCTTAACTGCTTACAAAACATAACACATCAATATTAACAACAAAAGCGATCATCGCGACTGACCTAGATCATCATACCTACACGGTGATTACTAGTGATTAGCTGTTAAAGTATAACTAGAGTTAGTAGGATCATTCCCGATTGATGCTTGTGTTCTAACAGAACTTGTATCTGTATAACGTCACTCGATTTAATGACAAAATCCTTAAAACGTTAAAACTTCTTGACTTGGTTGGTTTACCTTGTTTTCTACCCACTTTACAGTGCCTCTCTACTAAAAGACGTCCTGTGTCTCTCTATACACAGGCCTTATTGAACCCAATCTTCGGTTTCTTTTCTATCGAAAGACGTCCACTGCTGTACAAAGATCTCTGCCTGCGCTTCCTGTATCGAAGAGCTTCTTACAGCAGAACACAATAAGATCCTCTTCGATCATCAGTAGAAGTACAAGTCGTCAGTCACAGTGAAATGATGCTAAACTACTACTGGACAATGACGTCTTATCTCTCTGGGCTTCCCGCACCAACTTTTTTTCTCTATTATTTGGGACAACAAACACTTAGGATTGAGGGCTTATGTACCTACTAAATCCTAATAACTTAAAAATTGAGTAACAATGTAACTTGACAATGACTTCTTACAGAAAAATGCGATCATCAGTAGAATCATCATCAATAGAAATACAGTTATCGCCAGTCACAGTGTAATGATGCTTAACTACGAACCCACTGTCATTTTCTCATCTCCACTATGCTTTTAGATACCGTTGTAGGAAAGCCACCGCCATTGTTAGAGTCTTAGTCTTGTTATGGCAATTGAGGATTTCTTTCAAGTGATGAGTAACCTTGTGGCATTCTTTTCGCGTGATTATCGAACAGAAAGTCATTATTTTGGACTGCCAATTTAAAGAAGGTTAATTTCTGACGCTGGTAGATGAAGTAGATTTTCATATAGGTTTATACAGGTACCTACACATTTGGTAGCAAAATATTACAACTACGTAAGATGCCACATCAGTCTCTCTCTTATGGTCTCCGTAAAATAACTCAGGAGCAGTCTTTTGTTTTGTAGGTCATTCACCAAACTCAGGTGAACCTGAGTAACACTGGAAAACAAAAAACGAAACTAAATAAAAGCCATCAACCTTAACAAGCAGGTACTTTAAGTTATTCGTAACTAGAGACTACACCCAAACATTTTGCTTCGGATCATGGATTTCGGGATCGTTTTCCTCAATCTGATGGGCTGTCAAGCTCAATAGCACCCCAATAGTTTCGTAGACATATCACTAAGGGACAGGGTACTCGGTCAAAAAGTTTCTTTGGCTGCTTCTTTTTCAATATTCTTCTTTCCAAGATTATTGTTCCGATCCCAAAGGTAGGAATTATTTAAAAGGTACATTGGGAGATGTTACTGTGTTCTCTTTAAAGTAACTTAATCAGAATACATTAGTTTTATGAATATTATTCTTTGCACAAAATGTTAATAGTCCTAACTATAGTTCCTATTGTTTTGTTTACACTGATTTTGGTTTTGTAATGTCTTCAGTGATGTGAAATCGATTTCAATTTGCATAATGAAAACAGGACAGTCGATAGCCTTGACCCTCTTTACTGGTCAATAATGTAACCTGACTTTAAAAAGGAGGATAATTGTTTTTGAGAAAGCGTACGAGTGTGTGTTTATGTATTTTTTTCTATTACGAGCACTGCCTTATAATGCTCGGTGCATTATTACCATGCTCAAAAATCGAATAGAATCTTTTTCTTCAGGTACGCCTTTGACTTTAATGACTTGGTCGAGGCGTCTCTGACTGAACTCTGACGTAGTGTTAGGGTTGATTTAAAAAAAGTTATATAGGAGCGTGTAAAATTATTGAAAAAGCCAACATGTATTAATTTTCGTTTTTTTTTTGCATCGGGTCTCCAACATTACTAAGGCTGAGGTGCACCAATTTACTTCGACTTTAAAAAACGTCATCTGTCAAACTCCATACAAAACTAATCACTGCGCACAAAGTCAGGTGGTGCAACTCAGCCTAAGATTAATTTTCTTTTATTGCATCAGTATTCGGGACTTAACCGACCTATGCCGGTCCCCCCTAGTTTATCATCAACAAATGATGACTGACGCCGGCAACGATCGCCGCGCGTCTGACGTGTGTCTGCTGCGATATCACCCTAATAGTTTCAGAGACAAATTGCTAATGGACGGACGCGGGTGGTGGAGCAAATGTTGCCATTTTCCGCCGGAATGTTGGATGGACTATGCCATGAAGATACTGAGAGGAGAGAGCCAAAATGTTTTAATTCAGTCGTTTACACGACTTTAGCTTTACAGCTAAACTCCCGGGGCTAGTTAGATAACATCTTAGCCTAGGCGCAGACCACCTACTTTTAGTTGGCCGATAGTTGGGCCCGATTCTATTTTGTATGAAGAATCGGCCGATACCAAATCGGTGTAATGTGCGAACTTCCATACTGATTAACTGCCCGACTAAACTATCGGCCAACTAAAAGTCGGTGGTCTGCTCCTAGGTTTAGGCAGTGCCTAGCGGGCCGAACTTTTAAATACCTATCGATTTGTAAAGCATTATTTTACAGTAATAAATTCTTCTTTATGAGTGCAAGTAAGCCAAGCCCAAACTTTAACTGTTTTCGGTACATGCATAGGTGTTTGTTGACATTGTTTAATTTGTTTTTTCTTTTCTTTTACAGGTAATTATTTGAGTCATTCACTGCACAGTGGTAAGTGAAAAAACATGCTATGCTAACCATTTTGAGAAGAACATGATAAATGTAGAGGTAGCATTACAATTTAATGCGAAATTCATAGTCGACGGCGGTAAAAGGTATTTCAGTAGGCATTCAAACACTAACCCTTTTCAAGCCTGCTTCTTTATTCTAATCAAGACAAACGACCGAAGACATTCGGCCAATGTGTCATACTTAGCAATATCTTCGACTTGGTGTTGCCAGTTTTACATAAATATTTGCAATTGAAATTAACAGTCAGCGCCCTCTCCCGGCTATTATTCAAATCGCCGCCACAGGAGACCGGCAAAGTTTCAAATTAATTAAGAGGGTCATAAGACGACCCGTTAAGGAAACAACAATGGTTGAAAGGTCACACCGGTCGCTTTTGCAGTTTCACGCGGATTTGTTTATTTTGAAATTCCTCGTCAATTTCAAAATGATAAAAGTAAAAAAGTGTTTATTTCGTAATGATGATAGATGTAGAGTTTTAGTCTACCGATCTCTGCACTAAGCGTACATGCTTGTATCGCAGTGGCCAGAATATAATTACCATTAAAATATGACATAGGTCTTGACAGAATGATGATGTTCACAAAGTTTATTTTTCTAGTAAACAAAGGCATGAAAACGGTTCATCATCGTCTTTTCAACTATTAGAACTATTTTAATTGTCAATGTTAGTTGACAATTTAAAATGTTTTTAAACACTCTTACGTCATTAATCTAGTCTATTTATTCTTAATTTACGTTTTTATCGATAAATTGGAGAAGATTTATTTGTACTTTTAATTAAAATAGCTCACTTAAGAAAAAGAAAATACATCAACGGTATGAAAACGCTAATAATTATACGTATATTAATATTTAGATTGTAATTATTGAAGTTATTTATAGGCCACTTATCAATACAAGACTTCTTATTATAAAAATCTACGATTATTTTAGATTAATGTGCAATATTCTTTTTCTTAGTAAAACTATTCTTATAAAGAAATCGCAAAAACATTTTAGTAACATTAAAAAATATACGATTTGCACATTAAGCTGTCAAATTAATGTTGGTCTCAAAGCTGTGGTAGAGCAAAAAGACTAAAATATGTAAAAGCTCCATATGAGCAACTTTTTAATATTTTAGTCAAGTTTTTTTCTTAAAAAAATACGCTTTACCTAAGTGGTAATTAAAAGTCGATACAATTAATACAGAAATGTTTGAATTTGAATTTGAAAGCTCTCATTAGTTATGCATTCACAAAATCCCCCCGTGTGAATGCCTAATATCATAAATGCGATGGGCCACGCCTTGCGGCTTTGCAGCCAGCGTTCAACCCTTCAGGGATGCACATTCAACTGTTTTGACACCTCCGTCATAGCTATCTGTTAAACGATTCAAGTTTCAGCCCTTTGGGGCTTGTCTATGGTTCGAGAAAGACATTTGGCTTAAACGACGTGAAGGAAGATAGGTGTGCTGTAATCAAAATAATAATTACTATCCCTCCAACTAAATACAATGTTATCATACTTAAAATTAATTTCAGGGGTGATGCAAATATGCTTTAAAATAATCTAGCTCTTTGCCTTGTAGGTACCTACTTGGGCAAGCACTATTTAGCGTATTATTATTTTGAGATTTAAAGTGTGCAATAGTGTATGTGTTCATAAGAGTGTGATTACTTTAAGTAGTGTGTGGTCACATTTTGCAATATGAATGCTATGCAGATGATTGTACCTACATTATCATAATGCGTTGTTAAAAACCAAGAAGTTAAATTCTCACATAGTTATTGCAAATCAAGATTTATATAGGTACAAAATTGAATTTCACGAAAAGTATGATAAAAAAATTTAGCTAACCTTTTTCTCTGGTAAAATATTCTAACGCCGCCCCTCTCCTATTTAGAACGAAACTCGCATATCCCTGCATCTTTTATATCGAACGTTCAATCAAATGCTGCCGAATAGAATTGCACCGCCAACAGAGGGTACAATAGGTCTGAAAATTCCAGACCAAGAAAAATCTAGGAAATAAATCCAGGACGTCTGAACGACGATGAAGCCTAACAAATCGGGGGGTCCCGGAGGATGTTATTGTACTGGTAGACATTATTCACAGTGCCTAGACGTAGGGTGAGCGTGTGAAGACTTGTAGGTGCTGCAGGCAAATTGTGGAATTGGTATTTTTCAAAAAAGACGATGTATGAAGTAGTAAATTGACGCAAAAGAATCAAATGTACTCCTCGATGAATAAAAGGATGTATAGGAAGTAAGTTAAGTAAAAATGTTAACTCTTTTTAAAGAAAAGAAAAACGATAATGTTGGGTTCTTAAAGCAAATCTTTGGAGGACTATTTCAAAAGCATCTTATTCAATTTTAAGACTTTTGGCTCCTTATTTGACTTTTACTGAACAATGAACAGAAATAACTGTTGTTAAGAAGTAAGAATAACCCTTTTTCCCAAAAGTGTCTTGAAGCGGAATACTTTTGCACATCTTTCACCCAGTGTGCAGTGAAACATGCATAATTTCACATGAAATTGCTTCTGACGTATGGCTTGCACTTATTCTTTTCACATCCCAAAAATATCAGCCAGTACAAATCAATAACATCTGCGGTATCAATGTATACCTAAGAGAAAAATATTAGTTGCATTAATGGACATATTATTTTTAAAGAGCCACAGCATACGCATGCTTTTAGCATCCTCAATCGGCGATTTTGCGACTGTATCGATGCAGCATCGCGATTTCGCTATGAAGTCGCGATGAATCGCGCGTTTTAGCGACTGCTGTCGCTGCTTCAATTAACACTAGAGTACACGCGCGGACTACTATAGTAGACCAGGGTAACATTTTACGCTATAACTTTTTGAAAACTTGCGCCAGAGAGCTAACATTCCAGGAAAGCCTCGTTTATTAAATTTGTCAGTTAGCCAGTAAAGCTTGGGTCGCTAGAGTCTGCGCACTTTTCTAAAATTGGTCGTCAAAACTGCGGGTCTACTCAAAAGCCCGAAATCACTCGACAAAAAAATTATGAAAGACTTGTAACAAATGGATTTACACCGTGTACCAGGTAGTAGAAAGTCATGAATACTATGACAGATAAAAAACTAATCATATTTTTTCAGTCAATTTTTTTTGTTAAAATTGGTCTCAGAGTGCAATTTTGGTCCAAAAAATTTACAACTTTTAAATCTGTTTATAATGTCTGATCCCAAATAGTTATATAAAGAAACTTTGATTATAAAATAACTATAATAAACACTTTTATCATTTACATAGTAATTCTATTCATAAATTGCTTATAAACTGATTTACAGTGATTTTAAAGTGGCTTACTAGAGTAGGCCGCGCGTGTATTCGTGTAAAAAAAGGGGCGCGTGTACTGCAGTGTTAAATAATTTTGACTCTGTAAACTAAATTAGGCTTGTATTTTTTAGTTATATTTTATTTTATTTATATTTTATTACTTAGTGGGCTATGTGACAAAAGAATTTGGTCGCGTTGAGCTGGTTATTTTCTATTTGCTATCTCACAAAATGCATTCTTGCCAAGGCCCCGTTCGTCTGGTAACTTTCTTAGGTGTAATTTTCAAGGGAAATGCCTTTGGAGGTCTCTCTTGACGGCTGTCTGCGCTTTATAGAATTTAGAATGAACGTTACCCACTTATTTCAGACGAGAAAAGTGCTTCACGGAAAGTTTTGATAGGTTTTGTTCAAGTAAATTGAGTTTTGATGGCATGGTGAGCTGGCAGCGTAGGTAGGTACTCTTTACGGCTGAACATTGCTGAATACTGTCAGATTGCTCGGTATAAACTTATACAAAGTTTTCATTATACCTACGTATAAATATTGTTGGCTACACAATGGTACACCTTTGTTTATTTTAGCATAAATAACAGCATGTTTTGGTTTGCTGTTGTGATTCGATACTACTCTTGTCATGCTACTTCGGATGATTATGTAGTTTAGTATGTAATAGGGACGATTTAGATACGATTTTCTGAAAGACAGACGAATAATATTGCTCTTACATATCAAGAAAGAGACGATATCACTCAATTAACGGAAATCATATCACATAGAATAGTTTTGGCAAGCTTACAAGACTTTATCTAATTGTGCCAAAGAAATCCATGTTCTGGACGAAAGAATTGGATTCCGCCCGCCTATAATATTATTTCCTGCCAAAGAACGAACATAGGGAAATGGTATCAAAGGAAAACGAAATCTTTTTATTGCCCCTTATTTGGGCTTCAAAGGCTGGGCAACCTCTGCAAGATATACTCTCTATAAAGATACTTTCTTGATAGAAGAGATCGTCCTCTTTTCTTTGGTGTATTTACTGAGATACGAGTATTTATATCTTAGCATCTTTATTGTTTGCAACATCGTTGAGCACTATAGTGTGGAAACAATACCCCGGGTTTCAGAGAAAAAAGGTCATTTTTATATTTAAATAACGTCACTGGATTAAGATGCAGTTTTTTAAATACATGGTTAGTATTTTTCAGCAAGTTTTTTTATTTAGCGTGGTCTACACTCAGGGATCAAAAGATACGATAAGTCTTTTCTCAATATAACTATTTTAAAGCACTTTGCTTTAAACTATAACTTGGCAACAACAAAGAAGTAACAGGTGACGCCTAAACTTTTGGAAACTAGGGTACATAGTACGTTCTCTGTTTAGCCTAAAGATTAACTGGTAGAAAATGCCACACGGAATTATGTTCGCCTCTTGAACCGCATTTTTTGTGTTCAATAAAGTTTTTAAGTAAATAACTGAACTATTTTTGTAGCTTTTAGTGGATTCTAGTTCTTACCACAATTCGCGGGCTGAACTATCGTTATGGCCTCCGCAAGTGTCTACAGTTGGCTAAATCGCTGTTATTGTTACACTTTATTTGTTTTTGTCGCCCCGTGACGTTGACAAACCGTTTTATTAACCAAATTGTGGAACATTGTTACATTTAACTATCAAAGTGGTGGGAATAAGGCTGTGAGCACACAAGTTATAAGTGGTATGAGTCTTATAACCGTTAAAACAGTACAGGTGACAGCACTTCAAGCTAAATTCTTAGGCTGAGTTGCACCACCTAACTTTGACCGTAACTAAACTTTATCGATACCTAACAGGTGTTTTTTGCATGGAGTCTGACAGATTTTTGACGTTTTTTAAAGTCAAAGTAAGATGGTGAAACCCAGCCTTACTGTAGAATCTTATGTATGGTTAACAGCACATCAGGCTTTACATTTTTGTTGCGAAATCGCACTCATAATATGCCACCGTGTTTACGTTAACGTGCCGTCGTCTGCACCTTTGGTAAACTTTGGAATGAGCTTAAAAAGGATATACATTAACTTAATTCTCATCTAATTTTCACTGCACATTAAATAAGACCTAATAGATAGCTGTAGCTGATGTCTACCTTTTGGTGCATGTCATTTTACAACGTATTTTAGTATCGATGTGCAAAATTTATGACGTAGAGAGACGATATTGTCATTTTATGATGTAGAGCAAAACCGCGCTAAAAATATGCCCCTAATATTGCACGCATGACTTGCCGCGTTGCTATAGATATGAAATACCTGCCTGTTCATCTCCGCGAGTTTACATCGAAAACAAAACACGCACGATGGCCCACCTACAGGATACTATTAGACAAGGCCTCACATACGAGCGAACATTGACTCACGCACGCGTATTCTTGTGTATGATGGAAGAAAATAAAGAAAATGGTGTACTAAATACTGTGCAGTATTTAACTGCCTAAATAATAATAAAAACACAGAATGTACTTTTTTAAGTTGCCTGAAGACACTGAGAGGTAAATAAGTAGTTAATATTATTCATGATAATTTATGCTAAATCATGTATTTCGTTCGCCATTTTCCGCAGTTTGGCACCTCACGTCACATCATTTTACCGAAGTCAGCCCTATAGCTTCGGCGCAGTGCCGATCACTGACGTTTGTCAACAAAATGGTGCTTGACTCTTGAGACAGGCTAAATTACACCATATTGTTAATGACATTGAGCATACATTTTTTTTAAATACCTTCGCGAAGTAAAACTTCTGTACGTAGTACTTATTATTATTCTGTGGTAATATTAAAAAACCTAGAAAGAAAGTAAAATCGCATTTTTCATCTGGCGATGTTTCTAAATTTCTTTAAGTCATCATTAATCAAATTAGTATTTTCTCTCACAGTTTAATGTTTTTCAAAGACAATTAATGTAACTTTCGATAGATCACACACTGTTGTGCCGACTACCAATTATTCTCATTAGAGGCAATTAAGAAGACAGTAAAAAACTAAACTGTTGTAGTAGGTAATACAATTATATTCAGCGCCACTGAAATCTGGTAATTTTGGTTGAAATTAAAGTCGAGTAAAATAAATACTGAGCTGTCTATGTATTAAGATATGAGTAAACCTCTAGCTGTACCCGCGACTTCATACGCGTGAAAATAGCCACCTACAAGGTGGACCGACGACATCGTAAAGGTAGCAGGGAAGCGCTGGACGAAGTCCGCTACCAATCGATCAACGTGGAAAGCATTGGGGGAGGCCTATGTTCAACAGTGTACGTCCTATGGCTGAAATGATGAAAAATGATGATGATGATTTTTTCCGTCTTTGCGACATTTTTCATTGACTCTCCGCCTCTATTAGTAGTAGCGTGATATTATCTAGCCTTCCTAAATTAATTAAATTAATATTACTCTCTTGTTACAAAAAGGTGAACTCGCGTTGATATGTCCACTTGCGACGAAAGTGTGACATCTCCAACATTTTTTTTTAATTCGATGAACACTGTCATCGTACGTTTAACTTTTTCGAGTTGACTTTTATTGTAGTGCATTTACTTACAAATTGTTATTTCACTTGGCGCGGACTTTACAATCTATGGCACCCCCGTAAAGGGGTTAAAACCGTTTTTACGAAGCCCCACTAAGCGCCGCCTTAACGATCGCACAGACGGACTGATTAACCGCGGTTAGTCTACTGTCTGCAACCCCACGATTTGTGGTTTGAAACGTGGTTCGTATCTGATTACTTTGGTTCGAGTTTCAGCCTTTGGATCACGTGGATTGCATAGCTGGGCACCGTTAATCAAATAGTTAACTTCGTTAATCGTTAAACCGTTACTAAAAAACTTAACTTCGTTAAACGTTAAAACGTTACATTTCGGATGATTTAACGCAAGTTAACGTTAATCGTTAATCCGTTAACACGTGATAATAAAACGAAAAAAAATATTGTATGCAAAGTTCAAATGATTTCGAAATCTTGTATCGCGCATGGAATTTATTCCTCTTTTATGTTTGCGCTACAGGCTTTTGAACTTATTTGAACCTTGCATAAGTACAATTATTTTTTTTTCGTTTTAGTACAACTGCATTTCAGAATAAAAGCTTTTATTATAATTTTATTATACACTTTAGTTGTATCTCAATCTCAGAGCCTTGCCCTTAGTACAATTACAATACAATTTAGCACCAAAGTGCTCGAAAAGACAAATCCAACAAACCCAAACTCGATAAGTTTCCACCGTTTCGTTTATGAATTCCTATGGCCGCCTCTTGACTCCATCATCAGAACCCTGGACAAGTGGACATCATCTAGTACTAAAGTGCTCAAAATGACAAATCCAACGAACCCAAATTCGATGCGATTCCGCCGTTTTATTTTAGGAGTTTCTATGGCCACCAACTGACTCCATCATCAGACCAGCTCAATGGTACCATAACATTGGATTGTCATCGTACTTACAAGTATACTCAGCTCAATCGGTTGACGAAAACTGGTCTTAAATTCAGTTGTAAATAAATAAAAAAAATATGCATTTTTTATATCGTTGCGTTGGTAATCTGGTTACAAAAACTGTTGTTTTGGGTTCTGGAAGTTCTGGAAGCCCGAACGTACTTGTCAGAACGCGTTTTTCAGCGTGTCTGCTGTATGTTTTTGGTAAATAGTAGGTACTGGATTAACGATTAACGGACTTAGGATAATTTAACGGAAGTTAACGAGTCCGTTAACATTTTTTAAAGTTAACTTAAAAGTTAATCCGTTAATAGAAATGTTAACTTCGTTAATTAACGATTAACGGATTAACGAGTTAATGCCCAGCTATGGTGGATTGTATACAATGTTGGCTTGATTGATTAGTAAGTCATACAAGGTGTTGGATGATACACTTTCGTTTATGTTATAGCTACGCCTTTGCTCGCGTGGCTTAACCATATTATAGTGCCTTATGTCCATAAATTAAAATTCTTTATTGAAAATATTTCTTTCTGTACATAAACATTTCTTTTCGGATATACAATAAAACAATCTCGCAAAAAAATGGAGAACTTATACGAAGTGATTTTTCAACTGACAATGAGGTTGGTGACAGACATACCTTTCACTGATACCTATACCAAAACCCGTAGGTATTACTACTCTTTTTACTGGCCCATGTTTTGTTCCGAAGAACAGAGACGAGTAGAACTGTTTTTATTTATTATAAAAAAATGGGTCCGTGGCCGAGTCCCCCTGTGTTCGACGCACCCGTGGTCGACGCCCCCGATTTAAATTAATTTAATATCATATTTTTTTCGGCTTTTGCACTAAGTACAGTCAACGAAAACTAATGAAAAAAACAATGATTACTGTTGTTATACTAAAAAGTAAAAGATGTTATTTAATTCCTAGTAATTGTTATTTATGTTATTAATTATTAATAAAAATGCTGTATTTAATTTTTTGTTATAATTACTTAAAACTTTTATAATTTTTAAGTTTGGTGTAGTGGTTCAGAACGGACTACTATGCCGAGAGGTCCCGGGTTCGATACCCGGCCGGGTAGAAATTGAAATGATGAATTTAAATTTCTGTGACGGGTCTGGGTGTTACTATGTATAATATGTATGTATTTAAAAAAAAAAAGTATATAAGTAGTATATCCGTTAAGCTAGCACCCATAACACAAGCATATTAATTGCTTACTTTGGGGCTAGATGGCGCTGTGTGAGATTGTCCAAAGATATTTATATAATTTAAAATTTTAAGTATCTCTATGGTAAAATATATTAAACATTTATTTGTACGATCAGTACAAATATTTATTCGTTTATAAACATTTTTGTGCCTGACTGTACATTTGATTAAAAATTGCTTCTAATCAAATTTCACTGACCGGGGGCGTCGACCACGGGTGCGTCGAACACTGGGGGACTCGGCCACGGACCCAAAAAAATACTGTGTTAACATTTCATCTAGATGTATATGTAGGTCAAAGTTGGGTTAAAGCACAAGTTAAAGCTTATTTCAATGTTATATAAATCAGTGACTGATACAGCATACGGTGATTATTTACATGAATTATTAATTAAGTAACTACATAATGTAACTACCTACATCAGTACGTAACAGGGTTCAGAAGTTCAGTCATGCAATCGGAGCATGAGTCAGAGTGAAAGTCGATGCACATGATATCTTTAGTGTTGAACTTGGTGTCATCGACCGATGTTATTGATAACGACTTATCGATTCTAAGAACGTGATCTGTTAGAGTTTATCCGTTAGCATCTGCTATACAAATGTTCAATAGATACCTAAACATGTTGAACAGATGGTTGACCTTATCGTTGTGTGATAAAGATCCTGCATGTATCAATATTTCCTGGAACACACATCCAATTCTTGAATAATTTAATTTTAGGCCTTTGTCCAACAGCGGATATCATTTGGCTGAAACGAACGATTGAAATTACAATTTGAATCTGGTTTTGTGAAATTCGTTTGGGCTAAATGAAAATATGTTTAAGCACTGGGCTATTTTTTCCTTTGATTTATCTTAAAACATAATAATAAGGATAGGCTTAGAATGTAGAGCCGATAATCTAACACACGACGCGGTACAAAATGAGAAAGACATTATTTTACTTAGTTACACGGTTTGGCTCTATTGTCTAACATTTTTCAGAATTGCCTCTCGTGCAATCGCCAACGTGTCATTCTTACTCTACTTTACAAAAACGTATTAAAAATAACTGTAAATGTATATTGAGAAACCGAAACGCTGATTCATGCCAACAGTCTACCGCAAGGACGCGGCGTCTGTGTCATATGACGCCGGAATGCGCGAGCGCACGATAGCAAATGAGCCTTAAGTGCTTGTGAAGTAGGGTAAGACTATTTGGGGTCACGTTATCTACGTTTTACAGCTGAGTTTTAAATTACGAGTGATCTAGTTTAAGAGATAACGATAGGCGTAAAAAGAATACCAACATTCTTATTACGCAAACTGGCATGGGTTAACTTTTAAATATCGCGGCAAAAAAGCCCGCGATTTGATCTGCGTAGGGTTCGATAAGAAACGATTTGCCCTATAACATAGCCTAATTGTTTTTTTTTTAAATTCAAGACGAAGATTTTCTTTGCCAAAATAAAATAATACAATAATAATATTTAAAGATAACTATCTACTTATTTAACCTAAACTAATTATTGATAATAATCCATAAGCATTACATTTGTAAAGTTTCATCAAAATCCGTCCATTAGGTAGTTAAATGTGACGAAGTTACAAAACTCCAACCGTACTCACAAATTTCAGGTTTAGGTCTAGAATATAAAACCACGTTTTATTCGATCATAACAATATAAACAATGACTAAGGATATATAGTTGTGGTATGCCTAGTACTCGTACTACTTTAAATTACCATTATCATATCAAAATTATAACACTCTACTTGCATGTGTGTTACAATTTTCATATTCACACACACACGTTAACTCTTGAAGTTTGTTTACATTCTCCCTTAATACGTATTCTCGAAGCTGCAGCATTCCACGCCGATGCGTGGTAAATGTCATGTATTAATAATCCAGACGACTATTTCAGTGAAAATCTTTTTGGAAGAGAGTATTTTTATAATAAAAAACATAATATCTAAAGATTGTCAAAGTGTGAAGGCGGGAACCCATGTGACAGTCGTCCAGTAACACCTGTTTGAATTTTTAAATATTTTTTCTTCCGGCAACTGGGTCCATTTTCAATGTTTTAGTATTATAAATCTACTCCAGAATCTTAAGAGTGGGACCAAGCTAAAAGAGGGCAAGATCGCTGGAAAACTCAAATGGGGGAATATACTCAAATGATAGGGCTCTATAAAAAGTAATTTAAATATCTAATCTACTCTGAAACCTTTTATCTACCTTCTACAAGCAAAACTATTTCAATACCCGTATAAGTAAAGCCATCTACATAAAATATAAACTCTACGCAATATTTATAAATATTACAGGAAGATGAACATGTATTATGCGAATACCTTATATTCCCACCTGCACGGGATATCTTACCTAGTTAGGTAACATTCTCCTTTATATCATAGCACAATGGTTCCCAAAGTTAAGGATGACAAAGGACTTACCACACAAGGGGTTAGAACTTTATAAACTGTATGAATAGCACTGATAATATCATACTAGAACTCACTTTCAATTATACTTGAGTAATGAAGAAAATGTGATTTATAGCGGACTAGGTCCTACTATCGACAATTACATCAATATTACTATCATTCCTTCCTTTGATAATGGCGTTTTAAATCTCTCCACAAATAGCCTAGTCGCACTATAACCATCATTCCTTCATAGTAACCACCAAGTAAAGTAATTTATTATTGAACTCTCTCTAAGCTAAAAGTTTTGTTTTTTTTACGTTTTTTTTACCTCGACATTTTTTGTTATAGCCATTGAAATTTACCTTACAGCGGCAGCAAATACGTAAATAGTCACTGTGTTACCTACTATTTCTTAGTTTTTAAATTTGCAACTGTCCACATTGCATGCCGTGGCAGCCTTTAATTAATACAACACTTAGTTCTAAGCACTTTTAGTTAATTCCTTGTATGCGTGTTTGTCTTGTTGATTGTCCTAATAAATAAAATAAAATAAATAAATAAAATAATAACAAGCTGACGAGGTCTGACCCTCGTATTTTAAAAGAAACGTGTGTGATTAGTAGACAAAATATAATTGAAACTTATCTGTTTCTAAAAACCTACGTAAAAGTGGAATTTGAAAAAAAGGGGTCAAAGTATCAAAAAGTTTTAGAATCGGTGCCTTAGTGGGTTTATTCACTCGGTTGCGTGTCTGCCCTAATCCGAGGATCTAAGAGATTGCCTCGGCTTCCTATCTGAATTACTGCAAATAGTTTTATAAGATACAAAATATTTTAAGTGGAGAAAATAGGTTATGATGGGATAAAATAGTAGATAATAAGCTTTCAACAAGCAGGCAACGTAAACAGTGTGTAGTTAGATAAAAAATGTTTAACACCGACGTCATATAGTGCACTAAAAAATAAAAAATAAAATAACTTTATTTATTTACTACGATAGTAAAATTTTACTATGAATGATTCTTATTAGAATCAGAGCCAGCCTACTAAGTGCCAAGAGAAAGGGTATACATTTATCTTTATTTCTTTTGACAAGTAGTGTTGTTGACAACTGTTATTTTTTGTCACCCTTCTTCTGATTCATCTGTATTACCTACTAAACTAATAGTAGGATTCATAGTATCACTCATACATTTCTTTATTAAATTCCCTATTAGATCGTTTGACTAACTGGCCCGCCCTGTCACCTCTGAAGTCCAGACACTGATACAGCTCAAGTGATCGCTGGCGCGCCGCCAACACCGCGACAGACAAATATTTCAACTGCGCTCGGCGCCGCGCGGGTGGCGGACGTAAATCCAATATTTATATGAACACACGTTTTACTTTGTAACTAACCGTTATCGGGGTTTTTTGTGTGTTGTGATACGAACGAACCGCTTCGACAATATTGGGGAGTTCCAAACTGTTTGTACAACAAGTGTTTCGTGGTAAATTACTTATGAGGTGAATCAAATGCTAAACGTGGACTAAACGGCCAGCTGGGATGTTCTGCCATCCAATTATTGAACTCAGCTGCAAAATCAAATACCTACTCTACAATACGAACAATGCCAGGAAAAGGTAAAAAAGTCACTTAGGGCTGATTTTTCAATCTTCAGGTAGGTATCTTTAAACTGAAGAATAACCTTGACATATTTAACTGTCAATGTGCCAAAGTTAATCTTCAGTTAAAAGTTATCCGACGATTGAAAAATCAGCCCTTAATGACAATATTATAAATATAATCTCCTAATAAATGTACATGCATGTTGAACACTGGTTCAAAGTGATATTTCGATTCATAAAACGTCACTATGTTCAATCCTTGTATAACTTTCAGTAGTAAGAGGAGAGGATGAATGTTTATAAATCAACATTAATATTTTCCATGCTTAGCATACTTACGTCGCACACTGGTTCAAGAAACGATAAAAATGGAATTAGCGATTTACTCACTTTTTTCGATGGTATCATGTGTAGAAGTAGAATGTTATAAAAAATGTTTTGTTTAAGTTCTATTTTTCTGAGAAATGCGTAGTTTTTGCTATATTACATGTTTTATGTTTTATTTGTATGAAACGTTTCCTTCACGAGGCTCTTATTCAAAATGTTAAAATTTGTTAAAGATGACTACTTATAGGTTTTAAAGAGTTATGCTAATAGAAGCTAATACAGTAACAACTTTGTCCCAGTGCGTCCCCGTTTAGGATATAAGTGATATTTTCTAAGGTACGAAAAAATATACAAAATATATGGATATAAGGCAACTTAATGATAATTTATTGATTTTCTAAAATAAAAAGAAGCTAACAATTATTCCAATCTTAATCTTTTATTATTCAACATCATCATCAACATGTATAAATTCAAAAGTTTCATCATTATTTGAAGCTAGTTCATTAGGAAGAGGAGATTTTGGACTCGCACTCATTTTTGGTCTTATTGTTGACAAAAAATGATCCGAAGAAATAAGTTTATTATTTAAAATATCACGATTGGTCACTTTTCGGTTAAATTTACGCGTATGATTCTCTCTGATCTTTCTAAAATCTTTGTTCTGCGATTCTGCAGCTTCTTCCGATAGTGCTCCTATTGGCATAATATCTAAGTGCTTTATGATGTCACCTCCATGTATAAGAAGCTTATGCATGCTGGATGGTATGTAATACCAACCGTATAAACTGACGAACAACTCAGCGGTTTCCCATCCACATTGAGTGAGGTTTTGGTGGTTTATTTGCTCACCGGAAGCCATAGCCCATAATAATACAAACAACCTAGCGATTAGATCTTGACTAACTCCAGTGATGTTGGATGTTTTTTCTGGATCTGCAAAAAATCTACCCGCAGTATTTCCGTCGTTTGTTGTTCCAGCCCCTTGCTGCACAATATCTATTAGCAATCTAGTTTCATCGCGAAACCGTTATTGTATTTCAGCTTTTCGTTTCTCCATAATTGCTTTTTTATTTCCTCTTGCTGTCCAAGTTTTAAATTCTAGTCTATAAAGCAATGTGTAATATAGTCTCCATAGCCCGTATCCATGCGTGCAATGAAGATAGGCCATACTTGTACATATCGATATTTAAAGATCAGTTTTAATTTTGTTAAATTATTCATGACAGTTGGTTTTGCTTTGCACTTAGATATTATGCCAATAGGAGCACTATCGGAAGAAGCTGCAGAATCGCGGAATAAAGATTTTAGAAAGATCAGAGAGAATCATACGCGTAAATTTAATCGAAAAGTGACCAATCGTGATATTTTAAATAATAAACTTATTTCTTCGGATCATTTTTTGTTAACAATAAGACCAAAAATGAGTGCGAGTCCAAAATATCCTCTTCCTAATGAAGTTAAAAATTTACTAGCTTCAAATAATGATGAAACTTTTGAGTTTATAGATGTTGATGATGATGTTGAATAATAAAAGATTAAGATTGGAATGATTGTTAGCTTCTTTTTATTTTAGAAAATCAATAAATTATATTATCATTAAGTTGCCTTATATCCATATATTTTGTATACTTTTTCGTACCTTAGAAAATATCACTTATATCCTAAACGGGGACGCACTGGGACAAAGTTGTTACTGTATTAGCTTCTATTAGTACAACTCTTTAAAACCTATAAGTAGTCATCTTTAACAAATTTTAACATTTTGAATAAGAGCCTCGTGAAGGAAACGTTTCATACAAATAAAACACAAAACATGTAATATAGCAAAAACTACGCATTTCTCAGAAAAATAGAACTTAAACAAAACGTTTTTTATAACATTCTACACATGATACCATCGAAAAAAGTGAGTAAATCGCTAATTCCATTTTTATCGTTTCTTGAACCAGTGTGCGTCGCCACATCTTGACATTTCTCAGCATGCTTATAACTTACTTAGATACACGTAGCCACTTCTTCATCTCGAGCCTTTTAATTTAAACATGCAATTTGGGATTCCCCACCAAAAGGGGTATTGCAATGCCTGCATTATTCACACATCAGACGGCTGAAATGTTCCGCTGGTGCATGCTCTCAAGCATTCATGCTTCATACCATGCTTAAGCCACGACGAAGAGCATTCTTGGGATTTGAATAAGGTATACGAAAGCCTTTATGAGATATGCATCTTCATATTAAAGTTGAGTAGCTACCTCATTTCTGGTTATTGTTGAACTTCCAATTGAGACGCAAGAATGTGAAGAGAAATCTAAAGAACATAACGATAAACTATAAATTGTACAACTAACAACGGATATAACATTCATCGTAAAATGTAGACAGTGTTCACTAAATTAAGAGCATTTGGTGAACTATTTCATGAAAAGTTACTAAATCTCAGTAATTATTTATTGCTTTCATAAATTATCTCATCTTCTTTGATGTTAAAGTTTCGAATTATAATTCAGACAAGATGTTACAAGACGCTATAATGCCCATTATCTTCATTTTATTTCTTTATCTTTAGAAACCGGAGAGCTGCTTGCACAATGTTTTCATCTTGACTTTTCTTTTTAAACAAAACAATTTAGATTGTTTACGAAAAGGCGATCAACGTTGAACTAACGGCTTTGCCGTCTCTACGAGAGCTCGTATTTCTTCCCAGCAGGAAGAACTCTAATAATATCTGGACTAGATACGGCTCTATCAAGCTGGAGAGATTATCTTTGGTATTTACGATGACTATAAAATGTCATGGATTGTTTCTGAAGTATACATTCTCTGCAGGTGGTACAGTTTAGTATTTATTACCCAATTCTTACTTAGTATTCATTCCAATGGTTTAGCCATTCAAGTTGTGTATAAGCCTATAGCTATAGATTGAAATATTTTTAATTAATAAGTACATACAGGCTGAGTTGCATCCCCTTAACTTTAATCGTAACTGTAACTTTAACCAGTGTTTTTGTATGGAGTTTGACAGACTTAACGTTTGTTTTTATTAAGGTAAGATGGTAAGAATATTTCCTTTTAAATTCAAAGAAGAAAATGTACATTAGCTATTCCTCCAGTTAAGTAAAGATTTTAAAATCTCATTACTGAGTCACTCTGGAGACTGTAGACTGGTCCAGTTGCAACCTTTTTATCCTTCCATTCTGAAAGCTATCAAAACACGTCTTAAAACGTTTACCTAAGCCTTTTCCCATAGGACAAGCGTTGGATAGATAGCCCTACGGTTCCCAACATTGTAATGGGGTAAATGTATTTTTTTCTATAAGTGCTAGGGGACATTTTCTCAATAATCATTCATTTAGTTTCTTGAGTATTTTCTGTTTCTACTTTTTGTTTTAAAACTTTAAGATTTTACAATGGCACAACGTATTCGTATTTGTTTTAAAATTATATTTAACCATATTTTTGTTGGTTTTAAAACCAATTCATTCTATTTATCATCACTCACTATAATAGCATTGTCACTAATAATTGTAACTTTTGATTAAGGAACACATTATCTTACTTATTCATTTTAACTACATTATTCCATGTTTCAATTTTTTTGGGATTGTCGTGTCTTTTAACATTGATAATGTGGCTGACTCTCTCAATAGTTTGGGGAGCGCTGGCCCCAGCACGCATCGGTTAAAAAAACACTCAAGGGTAAATGTTTATTCGGATGTTAGCGTGATGGTTTATTGTTTTTCTATCTATTACACTAAGGGAAGAGCTGAATGTGTTTTTAGAGTAGATGGTTAATTACATTCTTTATGGTATTGTTACTGTACGTCGTTTAGTAGTAATTAACTCTGTGTTTACCTTTCAATTTCTAAGTCCTCGAGGCAATGATTTTTTCTGGATGATTTCGTACAGTATATAGCTAATCAGACTTTTTGTTGGAAAATAGTGCCTAATACAAGAACATAAGATTCCACAGTGTCTATCTTGATGTGAGGTTGTCAGTTGTCTATACTTATTATTAACTAGCGGCCGCGTGGATCCCGTTTTACCCCCTTAGGTTTAAATGATTTTACGAAACTCCACCCAGTTTCGTAAAATCATTTTTAGCGGATGCCTACATCATAACATCTACCTGCATGCCAGATTTCAGCCTGATCCGTCCAGTGGTTTGGGCTGTGCGTTGATAGATCACTATGTCAGTCAGTCAGTCAGTTAGTCACCTTTGAGTTATATATTTAGATGGAAACAAATAGGATTAAGAACATGAAGTAGGTTCCATTGAGTAACACATTCGCGTCCACATTCTATAATTCAGAATCCGTGTCGGTTCTGTCCCCGCTACCCCACTTAGGGCGTCTCTACACACTTGCAAGACTTTGCCCTAAGAAAGGATTTGTCGGGTCGATAATGAATCCCCTGCTGTACATCTTGCCACGGAAATGACTGCAAAGTGTTTTTCTATTCCCTGTCTGGGGTAAGGGTTCTGTATTTATGTGCCCGGTTGAGGGTAAAAATGAAACATGTTTTAACATCGATATTTATCTATATCTTGTATATCTATACCTAATATTATAAATGCGAAAGTAACTCTGTCTGTCTGTCTGTCTGTCTGTCTTGCTTTCACGCCTAGACCACTGAACTGATTTTGATGAAATTTGGCATAGAGATAGTTTAAGTCCCGAGAAAGGATATAGGATAGTTTTTATCCCGGTTTTTGAAACAGGGACGCGCGCGATATAGTTTTTCTGTGACACACAAAATTTCACGCGGGCGAAGCCGCGGGCGGAAAGCTAGTACTTGAATAAAATATTTTATTTAGTAAAAAAACTACCACCTAAGTTGTTACCCTACTAAGCAGAAATTTATATTTCTAACAAGCTTTGTTAAACCTCTAAGTGACAATGCAATTAGATTAGATTAAACGTGTAGAAGAAATGAAAAATGAATTGTTGTAGCTAAATAAATAAGAAGAATTAAAATATTATCTTTAATTTGCAGTGCAATCAAATTAATTATTGATCTAAGTTATATGTATGAGTTATTGCTTTTCTAAGATGTAGGTTAATAGAATAATTAAGCGCTAATCAAGCAACACGAATTTCTTAGTTTCAACCGAATGCCGTCCGCTGCTGGACAAAGGCTTTCCCCACGAATTGGAATTGAATAAGAGGCTGACAAAGGTGACGAAGTTTCTTCCGCCACTTCTCAGCACTAGCCTATGTATATGTTATTCTAAAGTGGTGGTAGGGCAAGCTATATTTGGGACAAGTACAAATGCCTTGGAAAGGGCCTATTCATTAGTTATGAATAAAAATTTTGATTTTCATGTCCACAATGACCTGCTCGCCTCCAAGACCTTCACCAAATCGTCCATGCAATATTACTGATTTCATTAAAAATTTCGCTTAATTCTTTCAAAGAATCGCCTACGCAATAACAATAGAATCGGAACCAAATGACAATTGAATGTCCCATTCTTCTCAGGGTCCATTAAAATCTCTTCATCCAGCGCCCCCCGGTTCGCGAAGGCAATGACGCACGACGGTTTATGTAGTGTGAAGGTTTGACGCATCCAGGGATGTCACGCTCCTAGTGATTTGCTGCGTCGATAATTTATAGATTTTGGCATGATATTACATAGTTGAAATTTTTGAGACATATTTAACATTCTTTATAAGCCATAAAAGTCGTTTTACTTACCGCGTTTAACAGCACTGACACGTTTTTACTGAATTTCGTGAAAACCCGAAAATATTATGTTATTATGTATAGTATTATGTTTCGTTTTATCACAGGTGAGATACTGCGAAAAAGCGACTCCCTAGAAAGTAGACGAGTTTAAACTGGAATTATAATTATGCAAATTACAATGTTGCTAGAGAGCGAAACTGTACAGTTTGACCGCTAATAAGCTCGCCCAGACTTGCAAGTATGTATTTTATGCAAAAAGCTCTATCGTCTAGCTGGGACATACGTCAGTCTGATACATTTTTTATGCAAAATAGCACTGAAGATGCCATAGAGTTCAACTAATATAAATTTTATTAAACGATAAACATCCAATTAGTACCATTTTTTTTTGCTTTAATGATATGACAGAATAAACAAAATTTAGGATGAGTGACTCCACCTAACTTTAATTGTATGTAACGATAATCGATGATTTTTGTATAGAGTTTGACAGATTTTTGACATTTTGTTAAAGTTAAAGTACGATGGTGCAACCCAGCCTTAGTAAACATTTTTAATACCGATCAGAGTCAAAGACATGTAGGTATAGGAATATGTATCGATATCTACCTCACTACCATTACATTTCGACGGCCCTATAACGCCCTTTCAGTGTTCACTATCTGCATTGTGAGATCAATCTTTATAAGCAGGTAATGTAACGGAAGATGTGTCGCAGACACGCCAGAAGCATCAAACGAGTGATGGAAAGGCAGTTTTTTTCTTATTCAAGGGTGTTGAGTCTAAAAACCCATTCGGATTTGTACTGAGTTTCGAATGGCAAAAAGCATAAGTACAGATTTTGTTGCGTCAAAAATGATCGTAATTTTGCAAGTAAGTAACATTGTTTTAAAATTTTTAAACGCAAATTAATTTTATACTTGGTAGAAATACTACTTTAATAACATTGTAAACAATATTATTAAATTACAAAGAACACGAAAAGTAATTTATTTTTTACAGCTAAGGCTGAGTTGCACCATCTCACTTTAACTTTGACAAACGTCAATTATCTGTCTAACTCCATACAATAAGCACCGGTAATTTTTTTTATTCACAACTAGGAAGCTCTTGGCCTGTATCTCACCTGATGGTAAGTGATGATCAGGCCGAAGGTGGAGGCGAGCTTCACCCGGAATCCTCAACCACGAAGGAACTGGCTATCTTACCTCTAACTGTCGGAACACAACAATGCTGTTAACATTGTTTTTATGGCGACAGACTTAGGTAAGATGGTGGTAGCTAGCCAGGCGGACTTAGAACAAGCCCTACCACCAACCTAACCGAACAGAAAAATCTGCCCCCACTGGGAATCGAATCCGGGACCTCTGCGTCTGAAGCAGGTGGTCTTACCACTAGACCACAGAGGCGGTTAATTAATTTATTTAAGGCAAACACGAGAAGTAATTTATTTTTTACAGCTAAGGCTGAATTGCACCATCTCACTTTAACTTTGACAAACGTCAAAATCTGTCTAACTCCATACAATAAGCACCGGTTAATTTTAATATCACGGTTTAAATAAGGTGGTGCAACTCAGCCTAAGTTTTTAAAAGATTTATCTAATGTCATTCACGTGGATTTTCTGGTATTTTAATGCTAATGATAATAAAATTAATTATTAAAAAGATAACTTTTTGTTTCTGAAGATTATCAGACTATAGACCTATTTTCCACTAGCACCTTCTTTTCCCCCTACTCTCCCATACCTGAAACTATAGCTAACAAAATTAAGCCATCAGAACCCTTAAAAGGCCATTATAAAGAGGTTATAATTTCCCCGCGCTGTGGGACCGGCGCAATTTAGTGACGTCACATAAATCATTAACTGGTCCCGGCAGGCCTTTGTTACCAACTATCAGGATATTGGAAGAATGTCGGGCCAAAATGAGGTATTGGCTGACGTTTTGTAGCGTTAAAGGAGCAAAATAATATTGTTTTAACGTGAAACTGTAGCTACGGTAACAAAACCCGATAAAACTTTGTCGTAAGTGACATAGGTATCGTATCTTATATCCAGTGAGTTGTATACAATTTAGGGTTTTAAGAACCATTTAGCCCAATATCTATCGTAAACTAGGGTGGAAATAAGATTATGAGGTCAAAAGGCATGACACGCTGCAAGTGCATTGGTTCTTTCATGTTTCTGAGGACACTTACACGTAAATACTTAAATATTATCATTATCAGCTAAACAGACATAGACCTCCCCCAATACGCGTCATTTCAACCCTCACATCCTATGATCTGAGTTTCAACCTCTCTTAAACTTGTCGTCCCCAAGTAAGGCGTAAAGTTTCATTTAAAGTCTGAAACCACACTGAAAAAAAAATTTACTGCTTACACGACATAGGGCGTTTAATTTTCAGAAAATTTTATTTCATATCACAACCAAAGTTAGTACCTAGTAGTAACCTCCAGTTCGCAAGTATTTTTTTTTGTTAGACCATCTCTGAATAATTATCTTTCTCAAGCTCTACCACTGTCTTTTCATACTAAACAAAGTTTTGTTTACACCATAAACACATGTTTATCAACATCGTCTGATTACGTGCCCGTAATCCTGTCAAAGTAGGTCATCCGGATAACAGTGGATTATTCTGATCGATTGATTGGCGCTTACAACATCATAGAAGAGGTCGGTGTTGGCATTTGTTTTGTTTGTATATTGTTTTCGGTCGTTGACTCTAATTGTGTTTTGTTTTTTGTGCAAGGTCGTTTAAAACTTTAACATTGAGACTAACGCTAAAATCGCTGAAGATATTGATATGGTAAACAAACACAACTTATTGTCAATTTTATCTTTCCCCAAACTAGATGAAAAAGTACTATCAACTAGCGGCTGCCTGCGACTTCGTACGCGTGGATCCCGTTTAACCCGCTTAGGAATTGAATTTTGCAAAATCCTATCTTAGTGAGCACTACGTTCTAAAAGGAACCCCCATGCAAAATTTGAAACTCCTAGTACTTGTAGTTTCTGAGATTTCGTGATAAGTGAGTGAGTCAGTCAGTCAATCAGTCACCTTTCGCTTTTATAGATAATAGATTTCAGTTATAATTTTGAGAAGTGGACTAAATGTTAAATATGAAAATCTCGAGGATGCAGTTCATTACAGTACCGGTGTAAATGCTTAGGTATCTCACTAAAACTTACTCCCACTGAGATCGTATCGCAATTGTATATTATACGAACCACCAGGTAGAGCCGCTTAAACATTCATACTTAACTTTTTTTAAGTACCTATTCTCTAATGACTTTATTAAAACTTTTATCTTTTTCCCATCTATTTCTATTTCCACAAAATCATTGAAAATAAGCTTTCGTTTTAATTTAAGCTCTACATCATGACCCTCTTAACAAAGCTTCTAATCACGAGAGCGATAAAAAGCTCCGCGCGCTGAATCCAAACGAGCTTTGTGTATTGTTTTAATTACAAAAACCGAAATAAAAGATATGGAATGGAAAGCCGTTAAATAAAAAGTATTTTCAGGGAAAAATAGCTCCGGGAAAAAATAATATCCCTTATCATCTAAGTATCGCTGAAATTCAGTACGTCAAATTTCATAACGTTTTAATTTTAGTAAGAACTAGCGGCCGCCCGCGACTTCGTACGCGTGGATCCCGTTTTACCCACTTCCCGCTTTTCTGTTGAAATTTTTCCCGAATTTTCTTTGCTATAAACCTCACGGAGCCCGAGACCTTTCTAACGAATGCAAAACCGTGGAAATCGGTTCGTGCGTTCTGGAGTTATAGCGTCAGGGAGGAAAACCGGACTTATTTTTATATAGTAGGTAGATTAGTTAAAAAACATATAAAGTAATCGGGATGACAATGAAATTATCAGTATTCACAAACGAGTGAAGCAGCAAATCGAACGCACAACGTTGAATAGAGCTCAGTGATTGCTTCGTGGGTGACCCTGAGCGTCCACGCCACGCGTACTGAGACCTCATAGTAATGTTTGTGAATACGGGCGTATAATTGTTTGAATTTATGACGTAGCTACATACTCTATCAATAATCATACAACCTCATTCACGGCATTTTGACAAAATTACAATACATTTGTGAAGTAAAATAATAAAGTGTCTACTAGATATTCTTTAAATGAAATCATTTTAACAGTTCAATACTTTAAATAATTCAGACCTCAAGCTATTAAGTCTGAATCATTTGAACTTAATTTGAATGCAAGCTGAAGTCGATTCATATTCAATTCCTTCATAATTTCAGTTCTTCGTCTGAAAAACTTTTAGCGACAATTTTGTTTTACGGCGCTTCGCTCTTGGAGCTTAATATTCTCTTTGCTTTGCGCAGGTTAATGTTTTCATAAGTTAAGCAATATTTCATTTTAAATAGGACGCGTTTGATTAAATTAACATACTGCATGAAGCTCTGGAGTAGTGAGTGAGTTAGTTGTTTTTGTGTGTGGGAAAGAAGGTTACTAAAGGCTGAATTACAATTTTGTCACTGACAAGACAACCCTCACAATACTTAATTAATTATTGAAATACTAAACTCCAACAAATAAATAATATAACTTATGTAATTTCAGTTATATAAATTAATTTTCCCGAAATCACACAGACCACGCTTCAAGTTATAAAACTGTGCAAATATTTTTCATTTATTAGGTACTACCTATTGTTTCAGTGGCGCTTTAAAAACAGCTGTGGAAAATTAAACCTTATCTTTATAAAACAATCTGTATAGCGAAGTCGCTTTGACTAATCATAAAGACTCAGACTTCAGCAAGTCGATTGCAGCTCATAAAGTACATAATTGAGTGCACAAGTGCATCGGTCTTTTACCGATCTCGAGAACGAAGCAGCAAGCATTCACAGAATTGCCGAGTGCTTATTGCATCAATAAAACGATTCGTAAATACTTCTAGCATTTTCCAGATAAAACCCTTCCACGCAAGAATAAAAATTCACGTCACTCCAACCCTTACCGTGACAACATACGGCATATATTCGACTGAGAAACGCCCATCAAACGATTGCTATGCACTCGACATTTCACACTGAAAATTTTCAAATTCCTACCTTAAACCGACGAGTGCAAAGCACATTTTCGCGTATAAAAGTAATTTGTATTGCTTTCAGTATCTCGAAAATTCAATCCTTCATGCTCTTTTCAGCCTTATTGTGATGGAAATTGAGCCGTGTTCCCTTTGTAATTCAAACTCGCCGGATTGTTATGTGGAACTGCACTTTGGGAGATTTTCCGTAATTCTCAAATAGATTTCAGCATCTTAAAAGTTTGCGAGTTCAAGTAAATAAGCCGTTGATTTGTGAACTGAATGCGTTGAACGAATGAAGTTTAGCCAGTCTAGTCTCTTGCTAACGGCATTTAGTTGAATGGAATCTTTCTTTACAATTCGTCGCTTTGAACAATAGTACCCATAGTACAAGCTTTGCTTAGTTTGGGACTAGAAGCGCAGTGTAAAATGTCTAAGGATATTTATAAAAAAAAAACTAGGCATTGATGGCTCCTAGAGAGTATTAATGTTAGTTGGTGTTTCATAATATTTCTTATATCTATACTTATAATAAATCTGTAGAGAGGTCAATTCTGTACATGAAATATATTTTCAAAATAACTATCAGGGGGTGATTAGTGATCGATACTGATGCCAAAAATGCAATCAATAAAATTTTTGTCTGTCTGTCTGTCTGTCTGTCTGTCTGTCTGTATGTTCCTTATAGAAACAAAAACTACTTGACGGATTTTAACGAAACTTGGTACAATTATTCTTCATACTCCTGGGCAGGTTATAGGATACTTAGGAATTCCCACGGGAACGGGAATTAGCGGGAAAATCCTTTTTTATGAAAAATCTAAACCGCTTAAGTTAGACGCTTGAAATTTGGCATGCAGGTACCTTAGTAAACTTAAAGCTTAGTTACAACAGGATATTGCAAAATTCCCACGGGAACGGGAGTAAGTGGGAAAAAACATTTGTATGAAAAAATCTAAACCGCGTAAGATAGACGCTTGAAATTTAGCATGCAGGTACCTTAGTAAACTTAAAGCTTAGTTACAACAGGATATTGCAAAATTCCCACGGGAACGGGAGTTAGCGGGAAAAAACATTTGTATGAAAAAATCTGAACCGCGTAAGATAGATGAAGGGGGGGTAAAAGGAGATTCACGCGTACGAAGTCGCGGGCGGCCGCTAGTTAACAAATAAAGTCTTATGAATTAGGTATAAAACCCAATACAGGAACAAAGTTGAGAATAGCAGACGTACCTATTACTGTATTTGAAATAAATAAACATATGCTTGAAATAATGACCTGAGCTGAAGATCTATGTCTAATTGGGTATTATGTTTAGAAATAATTTTACAATCAATACAAACAATAAATTACTGACATCTCAATTCTAATACAAAACTACAAACATCATTAGATCAAAATGTCGTCTGGGTTTGAAACGGGGTAGTTATGCAAACAGCAGCGAGCCAGTAAGCTACACGTATCAAAATATCAAAGCCTACCCAACCCTTTGACTTTGTAGTATACAACCTGCGGTTTGCCGGCGCCCTATTGCAGGGTTACTGTAGGTAAAGCTCAGTTTTGCACAATGCAACAATGTAAGAAGACATAGTAGGTGCACTAAAAATTATAAAGCGATCAGTGTAAATACTATCAAGCTAAAGTATAAGTACTATTCAGCTTGAAACGGTGGACGATCAGCCGTAGCTTTAGAGAGAAACTGCACGTGGTGCTTCTAACTAAAAAGGAGCACTTCCTAACATAGTTTTTTTATTACTATTCTAGCTGACACTTTCGCTCAAACCACTACTGTTATCTCGCTTTAAGATATCTGAAAATACGCGAACTCTGTTAGGGAACAGGTAGAGCTCGATCTAATCTAGCTAATAATACTAATAGTCCCGTTAACCCTTCGTAGTATACTAAATTATGTTAACCGGTTCAAACCAGCATTCCTCGGATTGAGTCTGCCAGTCCAACATCTTCACCGTTGGGTTATCGTGGCTTCAAAGTTCGAAGTTGGATCAACATCCATCCAATTCAACGCGGATGGCAGGTGACAAACAAAAATGTTTGTTATAAGCGCAATACACATTGAGCCCGCCGGGCCACCGACATATGTCGGCAACTTTTTGTCGGCGGTCTAGTTGGCGGCTTCACTTATTACAAGTCAGAAAATTGGGTCAGCGGCATGTCAGCGGCTTGAGATGAGACATTTATTTGGCAGTCAGCATACAAGCACGTCACTACAGGTCGAGCGTCGCGCGTAGCCGGGCAACTGAGCACAGGCGTGCCCAAGCCGCCAACATGTCGGCGGGTAACACGCGCGGGCGCATGTTGCCGACATGATTATTTTCATACAAGCCGCCGGGTTGTGTCGCCGGGCTTTATCGGCGGCCCGACGGGCTCAGTGTGTATTGCGCTATATAATTACTGTGCAATCTTTCATTATGGCCCACCGGTCAGATTGCCGCAATTTGTCTACCGCGCCGCTCTAAGCCGCTGAGCCTTGCGCTCGCAGATACGAATGTATGTACTGTTGCCGCACCTGCATTCAGCCGTGGCTTAAATTGAGACTGGAACAAATAACTTTTATATGGGGTCGGTAATGGTAAACTTTATAATCCATTAGTGGAAGCAGATTAAATAAATTTTGTAGAGCATTAAAATTTAACTTTGGCCAGAATAATTTTAGGTAAAATTGTTTAGTCCATCGTACAGGGAGAACAGCATTTAAAAACCATATTAAGAATTCCACTTCCCCTAAAAAATCAAAGTTAAGGCCCATTCGAAATCAATAAATCTAGCTACAAAAAATCATTCCAGCTGGTCTCTCACGGCTTACTTTAAATGTTGAAATTAGATTTTAATCACAAAACCAAATCTGTATTGTAAGAGACTTCAGTAGGAGCACGAATAAAATCATATTATTAAGTCATTGAATAGTTGATTAAAGAACAAAACCACCAAGTAAAAACCTTAAAAGAGAAACTGGAAGCTCAAACAGCTTTCAAAGGAACGTTTATTTCGTTAAATTAATGTAAACATGTCCCTAATTCCAGTCCCTCATTATATATTAACCAAAGAAGGGCTGTTCCCTTTGATCAGCCCTCATCCCTAAGCTCCAGGATTAAGAAGCTCCGCGATTGTTCACTTTTGCATAATTATTCGCTTTATCTGCTACAAAAAAATCAATTTGTAAGGTTGCATCTCGTATTATGTAAATAAATGTCGCTACTAAAGTAGGTTCAGTGGGTTCACATTTTATAGAGATAAAGATTGCGACTTTAAAGATACAAAATCTGTGTGTGTGTGTCAAACTCCATACAAAAAGCACCGGTTATCGTTATAGTTACCGTTAAAGTGAGGTGGTACAACTCAGACTTGTCAGACGTGTCAGACGTTCCATATCTTTGTCATTTTTCAACGTAACTTAGTAATTTAAATTTTTTAATCACATAGAGCTCTTTACTCTATGGAATTAACTGGTAACCAATTTTATGTTACACTATCTTGTGTAAATAAAACTGTGACTTTGAACTTGTATCATACCTACTGCTATTCAGCTTCATTATAAAGGAATAGGTATCAGTCTTATTAATATTTATTTTGTGAAGCAACCCCCAGATTTGCAGTTGCAAATGAGGTGTATAGATTTCCCTGTAGCATTGTGTTTTTACATATTTTAAACGTCGCTGACAGCCCCGAAATATAATTTTGCTGGAGCAAAAATTTGCGTGAGGTGCGCTATGTGAAGCATTCTAGGCCTATTTTAGACTTCGTGCATTTGAATTGAATGTAGTAGATATTTATTAAAATTTTCGCCAGAAGATAAAACATGCAATGGATTTTTTGGATATAACAAAGGACATATTAATGTAACTAAACTACTATACTTCAAGTTGATCGAGTTCAAACTCTTGCTTTTCCAAGAGAAATACAAGTTTTAAGCTCTACATAATTACTACTCACACTAGCAATAACCTCTAATTTCATCTTTCCGTAGAAAGTGAGTTTTCTTGCAGAAATTGCTGGTAGTTCCATCCGTTACAAGTCATATGGCTTGTATTAAGTTGTAAAACTAGAATCCAGTGAAAGGCTTTTACACTGTATTTAACGTGGTTCAATGACAACATTTCTATGGTGTATGTTAACTAAATGATACCTCTGAAAATGAGCCCTATTTTCAAAATAATATAATATTATAGAGGGAAATGTGAGGAACACAATTTCTGACTTGGTGACTTTATTTAGACTAGTTAGAATAAATCAATAATCGCCTCCTTAGCCCTTGAGCCGGCAGGGAGAAGGGAGTTTGAAAGTCCCATTTTTCGGTTTTTCGCTTAATTCTCGCAAACTATGCGACCTAGAGACATGACCACTATGAATAAAAAAAATCAACAACTTAATGTAATTTATATCACAGGCAATTCTCGCACTATTTTTACATTCTTCAATAGCCTGAAAATACATTATATTGTACAGCTGTAATACAAAACACTCTGAAAGTGATAAGTATTGTTCACCCCGACGTCCCTCATCGGAGCGACGTGTTGCGGTCAAGTGCCCTTTTTGGCCCATCCGGAGTTTCTTAATTGAATTAATCCTTTAAGACTCGCTTTAAACTGTCAGCGAAATTGGAACGGTTATTTTTCTTTTCAGGCAGTGTTTTGTTTTTGTTTATTTCGGCAATGGGATTGAAGGCGATCGTTAAATTGGGTAAACCGTTATTGCGTACTTGATAATGGCCTTGATATGAAGTTCGTTCTTAATTCTTTTTAAATCTCAAATCGACCTTTTTAATGTAAAGCTAAAAGCCGTCAACTATTATGTGTTTAGTAGCCAAGAAATGTGAAATAATGAGGAAGACCCTGTGATGTGGCCGTTCTTGTTCTAGTTGTAGGCTGATGCCTGTAGCAATTTAAAACCTATTTTTTATTTTTCTTGATACAATTCACATTTTTTAACATTCTCGATATATTTTTTGTCAGTCATTGAAGATGCTTTTTCAATGTCGATCATCTCATCTTCACTAATCCATATTCAACCCTCACTTCTACAAATTTTAATGCTTTGACTTATCGTCAAGGAGATGTAATAAGCAAAAATCTACCAACAAAACCCAATCATGAAGGTACGTAAAACACTTTTTCACAGCGTAAAACAAACTAAACGTGCATGCAAAACCCATCAGCATAATCACATTTGGCTGCCATCTCTCCTATCTACACTATATTCTATCAAAGCTTCGCCTTTAGAGGCAGCGTTTCATAGCTTAAATTAAATTCCATAAGCTGCGTTAGGCGGTAAGTCACTGAACTAAGTAAACCTGTGGCTTAAGGCCGACAGTAGCGAGAAATATGTAGGTTCGAGATAGAACTTCAAGATATATGTGAATTACTTATTCATAAGATGTAGATAATGCACCGTTGTAGCTGATTTTCTCACGTTGGCTGTCTTAACGAGATACTTATTTTTCATGTATTTATAGTACCGTTTGACTTGAAAAGATTTTGTTTGGTAGATAAATTATTAAACTTAGACAGTAATTTTCTAGCATAGCATCCTTGGTTCCAGCTCTAATTTTACCTTATTGGCTTTTAGTATTAATTTTATTACATGAAAAACCTCCCTGCTCGAGTATGTTATTATGTATTTTAATTACTACTCACAGGCTCGCTGCCCCGCAGTGTCATTATAATCACAACACCCTTACAATAAGATTAAGTTAGCACTTTAAAGTTGCATTTTAGATTTGAAAGTTTTCCTCCCTTCGGCTCGCTCGCTTCGCTCAGCTTTCTTAGCTTATGCACAGTCGCTCTAATACATGCCGGGTACAAATCCTATTAGTGCGGTGTCATCATAATGCAGCAATAAAGTGAAGTCTTTCACTTTTCGCTCAATCGCTCCGCTCAGCTTCCATAGCTTAGCCGCGGCTCTAACTGCGGGAGTCAGATGCTGACTTAATCGTATTAGTACTATGACGTCATGATGTTAGTAATATCACAGAATAAAAATAAGTAGGTACTACGTACAGAAGGTTTTCTTCGCGAAGGTATTTGAAAAAATGTATGCTCAATATCGTTAACAATATGGTGTAATTTAGCTTGTCTCAGAGTCGAGCACCATTTTGTTGACAAACGTCAGTGATCGGTACTGCCTGAAGCCATAGGGCTGACTTCGGTAAAATGATGTGTGACGTGAGGTGCCAAACTGCGGAAAATGGCGGAGGAAATAATGGTGCAGTGACATCATAATGCTGTAATATTATGAAGTCTTTCACTCTTCGCTCGCTCCGCTCAGCTCTCATAGCTCGCGGCCCTAACACCCGCCGGGAGCGGAACCGCGGGAGCCAGGTACCGACGTAATCGTATTAGTGCGGTGACGTCATGATGCATTAATCTTGTGAGCGTTTTATTACGTTTTATTCCCTTTTATCAGATTTATTGAGTATTAAGAAAGATTTTCTTCAAGGGTATTGTTACAGTCTAGTTATACAGGGTGGAATTCTGTAATGTCACCTGGGGAGAAAGTACTCTTAACATAAAATGTAGATATAAAATGATAGTCACAGAAAACATTCCTTTATTTTTGAAAAGAAAGAGAACTGCTTGCAAAGATTTCCAAAAATTTACTTGCCACACCCGGGAATCGAACTTACTAAAATCTGTGTAAACATAAAATTTTATTGTAGACACTAAGTAATATTTGTTAGCTTTTGCTCTATACCGCATTAATTTCGGTAAGCAAAAGACTAACTAATAACAGTATTTGTGCTATACGTAACTTAGTGTAAAACATTAAAATCGGTAGTAGTTTTCCGTGATGTAAGAAACACACACTGTCAAAAACTTTGGAATTTACAGTAACCAGTTTCAAATACCAAAGTGTCGCACATTCCACACTATTCTACTAGTCCAGTCAATAAAGCATTATAGATGGAAAACTGTAGAACACAATTTCTGACTTCAGGACTTTACTTAGACTAGTTAGGAGGTGAACATAGCAAAAGTCCCCGCCCTTAGCCCTTGAGCCGGCGGGGAGAGGGGAGTTTAAAGGTGCCACTTTTCGGTTTTTCGCTTAATCCTCGGAAACTATGCGTCCTAGTGACATGACTACTTTGAACCAAAAAAAGCATATTCAATTTGCTACAGGTGAGATCGACAAGTTTTTCTATAAATTGTATAGTTTTCGCGGCATCTGCTCTAGAAGGTCTGTAATATTGGAAATTTTATTTTTGTCTTACATATTCCCATCAGGAGAAAATCGACTAAATCAACATTGAGCAATCATTCTAGACATGCGGGAGCATGTTAAGCCTAGTTCCAGCGAGGGGACTACACCGTGCGTATATTTAGACGAATCACTTTGAGCCACTTATGACTCCTCATCACTCAAAAACTACTGTGCATTAACACTTCAAATTTGGCTCATGTGTTGAGACTTGCAAGATACACATCAGTTTCAAATTTCATAAATATGCCTCAAACGGTTCTTTAGATATTGACGTCCAAAAATCTACAAGTCTGACCTATAGAACAAATTCTAACCACTTCCAGGTGACCTCGAAGGTTCAAATTTGGCATCCAGAAAGGTAGTTATGTAAATACAAAGGAATAAATAAAAAACCAGTAAATTTTAACATTTCATATGTGATAGATAGATTTTAGTGCTCTAAATATCGATTTTTGAACGTCAATACCTAAATAACCGTTTGAGGTATATTTATGAAAGGATGATGGGCACAAATGTATGGAAAGTGGTACCCGCTCCAATAGCCATAACCAATATATATTTCAAAAGGCCTTTAGATGTAGAAAAATGTCTGCTATGGGGCCAGTTCTAATTCACGTTTTGAAAGCAGTAATTCCACTAAGTATTATTATGAAAGTATAACACAATCATCCATGTATACGAGTATGTACTATGACTAGAATCTATTAATAAAACTAAAATAAACATTGAAAAGGAAAGGATTATACCTACGATGAACTACCCAAGCCATTAGCCTTTTATTCGCTTTCATCATCATCATCATGATCATTTTAGCCATAGGACGTCTAGTTGAACATAGGCCTCCCCCAATGATTTCCAAAATGGCCGGTTGGTGGCGGCCTGCATCCAGCGCCTTCCCGCTACCTTTATGAGGTCGTCGGTCCATCTTGTGGGTGGACTTATTGGGTATTGTGGGTTTATTCGCTTTAGCAACCCATAATAAAACCCTTAAGAAGTAATAAAACTCCAACCCCTTTATTAATAAAAGTTACACCCTAGTTGAACTCTGGCTTAAATTGTCATTTGGTATGGAAATGTCATTTTAATCCAAGGTTCATCCTAGGTATAACATTTTATTAATAAGGGGGTAGTAGTTCTTCAAATAAAAACATTTATTTCACAATTATCCCTATCAATAATTATAGAGTTAAGGAAGGATGCTGCAGCAGTAAACCCTTCATGCCTCGCATAACCTAAGTACCATACGATGGACACGTATGATACTTCGGTTACACAAAAAGTATGTTTATCTTCGAACGCAACCAGATCTGAGGCTGGTGGCCATAGTAAATGTTGTTCGTCTTGGTAAGACCTTTCAAATGACACTACAAACATAACCATTGGAGCCGGGTACCATTTTTCAAAAAAGTATGTTTATCTTCGAACACAACCAGATCTGAGGCTAGTGGCCATAGTAAAAGTTGTTCGTCTTGGTAAGACCTTTCAAACGACACTAGAAGCATATCTATTGGAGCCGGGTACCATTTTGCCCATTGTCCTTTGAAGTTGATGTATATCTTGCAAGTCTCAATACATGAGCCAAATTTGAAGTGTTAATGCACAGTAGTTTTTGAATGATGAGGAGTCAAAAGTGGCTCTAATTGGTTCGTCTAAATATACGCACGGTGCAGTCCCCTCCGTGGAACTAGGCTTAACATGCTCCCGCATGTCTATAGTGTTTGCTCAATGTTGATTTAGTCGATTTTCTCCTGAAAGGAACATGTAAGACAACAATAAAATTTCCAATTTTACAGACCTTCTAGAGCAGATGCCGCAAAAACTATACAAGATATAGAAAAACTTGACGGTCTCACCTGTAGCAAATTGAATAAGATTTTTTTGGTTCATAGTAGTCATGTCACTAGGACGCATAGTTTCCGAGGATTAAGCGAAAAACCGAAAACTGGTACCTTTAAACCCCCCTCTCCCCGCCGGCTCAAGGGCTAAGGGCGGGGACTTTTGCTATGTTCACCACCTAACTAAGCTAAATAAAGTCCCGAGGTCAGAAATTGTGTTCCACGGATTTCTCTCTACACCGTCGTTAAGGCATTCATTGACTGGACTATACCTACACTGTATACATTTTAGTCTCGTACAACAACAGCAAGCGACAATACTAAACCTCCAAGTTACCAACAAAGCACCGCTTCGCTCCTGAGTGGCCATTATCGCGTTTGAAGAGCTCTCACGTCAGCGGTGTAGCTTACCTACTCAATAGAGTTGTTGATAGCTATTTTGATGTAGACTTCGAGAATGCGCCGCTCAACGCTAGTGACGTAGCACAACTCAAGTGACGACAGTTTGACATAAGAGTTTCATGCATCTAAAATGGCAATCTTGTCTTCTGAATGCTAGCTTGAATTTGCATGAATTTCAGCATTAAGCTCATGTGCTGTACTTGCATAATACACTGGTCATCACTAAATCGGCAAACCTAAATTTTACACGAAAGCTATGTGTAAGTAGGTATGTCTCGTATGTATGATATTTTTTGACTTGTAACAAACAACAAGACAAAACCAGGTCAACAAAACAAAACTTGACTATCATAGACATTTATTATTGGGCAACATAATCTAACTTAATCTGTATTTCAAGATGGACTCCTAGCAAGCCGTCTATTTCCAATAACTGTTCTTTAAATCCAGCTTAAGAAACTCAAGATTATAGCCTATTAATGAGCGATTTTCCTAATCTGATCCGTAATTCCATCAAAAATATAACGAGGAGGAGATTAATTCATGCTAAATTTGAACTTAAGCCCACTTAATCAAGAACTATAATTAATTTTCCGCTTTTGCCCCGTCAGAGAAACAATAGAAATGGACATTATCAAGCTTGGTGACAGCCCACCACATTTGCTAAGTAAGAAAAAAGCAAATGTACGGTCAACGGCATGTCAAGCTTACACTGTAGCACCTTTTGCTATTGTAATAGGTGATATTTTGGAACAAATGTGTACAGTCTGGTGTGGTGTCGACTATACCATTAGGCTGTTGCCGGTCAATGACAAACAATGCCATGTTGGCATTAGCTAGGGTTGGCAGTTGGAGTTAAATATTAAACAAATTGGAAAGGGTCTAAATGTTACTAAAACACTGATGTGTCCCAGCTCACCATCTTAGAATCGCCCTAGTGCGTGTATGAAAACATGTACAGATGAAGACTTCCTACCTGTCAGACAGAGTAAATAGATAGGTAATTAGTAGTAATTACTGAAATTGTATGAAGAAATAAGACAGTTATTTTCTTTCTACTTATCACTACATACAATAGTATAAAACCAAGTCGCTTTCCGCTGTCTGTCCCTATGTATGCTTAGATCTTTAAAACTACGCAATAGATTTTAATGCGATTTTTTAATATATATATATACATATTTTTATAAATCTTTGGACAGTTTCACACAGCGCCTTTAGATAGAGTGATTCAAGAGGAAGGTTTATATGTATACTTAAGTAGCACCCGTGTGAAGCCAGGGCGGCTCACTAGTTAATTATATTTTAACCTATATTGTTCTACTAAAAGAAAAGCTGTAGGAAAATCTATTTTAATATTGTCACCCTGTATTACTGTGTTTTTGGCAAATAAACGTTTTGAATTTGAATTTGAATTACTTGACATGACTCTATACTTATATTGCAAAATGGTGAAACACAAAGGTGCCCTCTTAACATGCCGTCATACATAGCTTAAATTTATTCATACCTAATACCTAAACAAATGCAATGTGATCCAAAATATATTACTTAGGCAGCCCTAATAATACGGAAATGGGTTTTTTCCTGTGCGTTTCGTGGAATTCGCAATTAATCTCTCCTGCGGACCAGCCGCAAATAATCTGTTGCTTTGTTCTCTGTATGAACTGTGCTATGACTATACATCTTCATTTTGGGTCAATTAAACTAGAAATAATAATTGAATTCAAACATTACGCATTGCGCACTACTTATTGTAGTGATTTCGACTTTTCACTTCATGTTGGGAAACCTTGCATTGTTTTCAGTGATTCCAGTAAAAGTATTTTTGTGTTGTCAGTGGGATTTTAGTCTCCCGTTATTAAATATTCTTAAACAAAAATGTGACAAAATCATCTATGAAGCTATCGATACGAGTTTTAGGATTTCCTTTTTAGGTAATTATTTGATTAATGTAGGTAAAATGGAGTACGAAGTTTCGCTATTTATCATAAAAATCGATCTTTACAGTATTTTGTAACAACTGACACTAATGTTAAAAGACATCAGGCAACGTACAACAACAAAAGAAGTCCCATCCTTTCTTAATTTTTAATCCAGCAACTACAAGCTTGAAAACACAAAGAGAGAACGTCATGAAAATTCATAACAAGAATGAAAACTTTCAGAGCTCTATTGTTGCTCGGAGCCTGAAGGCAGAGCACGCTAACTATCACCAAGATCTTTTTGTTTTGCTATTAGCTTTTAAAACTTTGGTCTGGATAAAATGCCATCTGATAATAAAAATGCTTGTGCTTATAAATTAGCAGAGCGTTTTATATTTTTAGTCCTGCTGATGTTTGATTATATTGAGGTTTATGTAGGTACCTAACTATAAATTAATTAGGAAGTTTAAGCGAGCGGCCGGTGGTTTGTTAACTTCCGTTTTTCGAATGTTTTCATTTGATAATTTCATAATAATAAGCAATTTCCATTTTTAATACAAAATGAAACGGTCTTGTTTTACAGATTTATGTATTTATTTTAATTAAGTATCTCTGCAGACCGCACAGTCCAGTTGATTAATAATTAATTTCCCTGAAAAGCAGCATGTAATTAATAACTGAAACCAAAACCACGGACAACCGTAAACGAATATTCAAACTGAAATGTGGGCTCTGAAAAATACCAGGGAAATAAACTGAAAATATCACGCAAACCCGCGGTATCATATTAATATTAATCGCGGTTCCGTTGCACCTGGCACAAGTGGCGTCAAATGTGGCGTTTTAATTAATGACGGTCCGTCAGACGCGTCATCCCGTCATAATGACCTGACATGTGACGCGATAGTGATTTGTTGGGGACGCGTGGACACCCCATTAGGGCTGGGTGCTTTGGCTGGTAAAACCGGAGTTAATGACTATCCAAGGATACGATGACGGAACGTTGGTAACATGATAATGCTATTGATTAACGAGCTGTACAGAATCGACACCGGAAATCAAGTGTAGTCCACCGTAAACCTGCCATATTGCATTTAAAATTTTGTTCAGTGTGTTACTTGACAATGCAGTAGTATAACTGAGGTCATTGAATAACAGTGATGTTATCAGGCTTCTAGAATTGTCGTAAGTGACCTTTTCACTGGCCTCATAATAATTTTTCGCTTTGTGTAGGTAATAATCCTTACAGCTTCATTCAAAGCCTAGCATAAGTGCCTCTTGATCAAGAAAATAGGATTAATCATAAGACTTGCTGATAAAAATGTTTTCTTTTTCCACGCCTGAAACAAAACTGCTAACAGCTCCTAAGATTACATTTCCTCAAAAAATAACAACATAATGGTGCTCGGTCGCCGCGACCAACGCTCCCACAAATTGGTTGTCACCTCCACGTCAGCAGTGACAGGGTTATTACAGCGATTTTTAATACCGAGGCGGGTCACGTTTGGCCTTGTGTAGTGTAGGGTTATGACTTATGAGATTCGGGATATCTGTTATGTGTTAATCTTTGACATGAAAGAAATAGCGCCACTTTTTTTTTTTTTTTTTTTTTTTATATGTGATAGGAGGCAAACGAGCAGCCACTTGTGAGCGGTTGTTAATGAAACTATTTAAACAAAGACTTTGAAAGGAATGGAATAAATATTTGAAAGTAACAACACCTAGGTACTTAACTGGTTGCAAACTTTGAACTTAAGTAAACAGTTGACAGAGCATTATTTAGACTAAATTTTTTATGCAAAACAACACCTAAATGCGGTGATAACTAACATGAAAAATATCAATAAACTTGTCTTTGTTCTCTAATTTCCAAAACACACAATCGTTTCCCTCACAATAACTATTTTCATTTTCGAGACCGCAAAAAACTACGTGCGCACAAAAACTCAATAACGAATAAAACAATAGAAAACGCGAACGAAATTCCTGAATAGTTCACGTTTCACTGAAAACTTTTGTTTGCAGGTGATAGGAAAAATCCGGATTCCAACCGGACAGTTAACACTAAGCTCGCGGAGTTATTTCCTAAAAATTTCGCGGAACATTCGCAAAAAAATCGCAAGCATTCGCAAACGCTGTGAGTAAGTAATTTGCGACCGCACGCGTGTCGCACGCCTGCCGTGCGTTGCTTTTTAATTAATATAGGGGGCGAGCGCGGCCGGGTATAAATCTTAGTTAATGCCCCTTTAGTCTGGCCAAGGGTGGGGTTACAACGGTTTCGGAATTTGTAAGACTTGATTTGACATTGGTAATCAATGAGAAGGAAATTGAAAAAGTCTTGGAAAAGAGTGTTAGAAATAGATTGCTCTTGAACTGATGAGAAACTAGACAAATCACACATTTAGTTTTGGTGATGACTCTATAAAAATATTTACTCACTGATTGACTGATTTTCTATTCAAAATCTAATGAGTATGACTGTAAATAAAGAATCTTTTAGTTGAATATTCAGCATACAAACTAAAATTACCAAATTGATTTTTATTTAAGGTTACATTTTGCGCCGTCATTCGCCACTAAACAAATTATATTAATCGTCGTTTGTCGCTAAGCAACATTTTTAACCTTTTTAATTTTCCAACTATTCTTTAATAATCGCAAGCGCAGGGTTACAGTTTCGCTTTTTGACAATTTAATGTCGTGAAAATACTGTCATGTCCTAAGTGACGTAAGCATCATGGCCGCCCTAGCCAGCCTCATGTGCGGCTCTCGGCAGTTCGCAGCCGATATGTCTTTGCGCTGATGGCCGACGAAGCCATTAAACTGCACTCAGACGATTTATTAAAAACTTGACATGGACGTAAAATTACTTTGGCACATCTTCACCACCCTACAAATTGATTAAAACAAAGTAATTGAAGAATAATTCTAATGGAAAATTAACTTTGAAAAAGTTCGTCGTTTTGCATTATTAATTCATTCGTGAAAATTACTTTGTGCGAGTAGAATAATTTTAAGACCTTAGACAAAACAAACTACATAGTTAGAGTTCTTATAAACGAGCCTAATACATTATACCTACGTCAAGTTATTATTCTGAAGCCGAATAACATGCATTATTCGTAAACGACTGTCATTTTTAAACAATATTTTCTTCTTTTTGTTCCAGAAATGCGACGTTTCTTGAGCCTCACCTGCAAGGAGTAAGGCGCCGCGACAGCCGCAGTTCTGACTCAGACCACGATGAGCGCTCCACCGAGGATGACGAGCGGTCACTCATACGCAGGTGAGAATATAACCTATCCCAGTCAGCCGTATTTTGCAGACTCACTAAACTCGCGGAGCTATTTCCCAAAAAGTTCGCAGAAAATTCTCAAAAAAATCGTAAAAAATCGCAAAAATTCGCAATAATATGTTGCAAACGCTGTGAGTAATTAATTTACGTAATTTATAGCTCAGACTACGATAAGCGCTCCACCGAGGATGACTAGCGGTTACTCATATGCAGGTGAATTGTTCTGGCAACTCTACAATACCATTTTCCTCGAGCCTTGCGTGCTGGGACAGGACAGATTATGTGGGGCTCCCGTCATCAGAAGGATAAGGCATAGGGTTCGATGTTCCGTCACTCGCCTGGAATGAACTGGGGAATCTAGAAAAAAGTTAGAGTTTAACTGGTACATACCCTCCCAGCATTTTCCCTTGCCCACCCCCTAGTTGGGGGAGACGATAGCAGCTACGAGCATGCAACTGTTATCGTCTACGTGTCTGACGGTGGAAATGCAAGTAAGCACATAATGTAACCAGTCCTAGTCATCATTGTTCTGCAGACCTACTCTAAAATACGACTTTTCTTAAGCCGCCCCTATTAGGAGTAAAGCGCCATGATAGTACTAAATGCCTTCCTTCATGTGGATTTATGTAGTCCTAGTAGTAAGATGTATTCATTGACGCTTGTCCAATTTCCTAATGGAAATTTATGTCTGGTCGAAGGTAATCCTTGTAAGATGACTTTCAGCCATGGTTCGACCAGAAAATCGTTTTAAGACCCCAATACTAAACTTCAATGACCTTTCCACAGTTCACCAAGAACAAGGCTGCCGCCGCCCCCTCCCCCGCCGCCGGACGACGAGCCTCCCCCGCTGAAGCCGCGGGAGTTCTTCGAAAGGCTCCAAAGCCAGGCCATGAGGGAGGCGCAGGATCGACGGCGCCCGCGCGACCTGAAGGACCAGCTGTTCCGGCCTGTCGACGCTGAAGGCAGCCTGGGGGATAGTCTTAGTCAGGTATGTACTTTTAAGATTAGAAAAACTTTAGAAATTAAAAAAAAATAGAAAAGCTTTGAATGATAACTGTGGTGTTCCTTGAATAGACTTGAATCTATGTCTAACTGTGGATTGTCACTGGCTGAAATGATAAAGACTGGACAGTCAGACAACCAGTCACTAATACCGTGGACCCACTTTCAAAAATGTCATACATTAGCTATAAGATCTGCTTTGTAAAACGAGCATGGTAATTATGTATTCTAGCAAATAAATTATTGAATTTGAATTTGAATTTGTAACATTATATTTTTTAGCGTTGATGTCCTTAGTCCTTACTAGAGTAAAAAATAGATTTTTACGAGAATTTAGCTACCACTGTTTGAAATGTGAATGAGGAAATAAACATTTTGATTTATTGAAGATGTTTCGCCAGATGATGAAATGTTATAAAATAAAAATAAAACGCCAAGTCAGTTTAAGTTATGTTTTAGTACTCCAAATGTACTGTTCCCGATTGTTATTTAACTTTAAAATTACAGCGGTTTTGTTTTATATACTAACTTCTGCAGAATAAACACAAACAGTAAAACAGTTGAGTCCACCACCAAACTTCCAGCAATCCTTTATGGTCCGACAGCAAAGTTACTATCCAAAGTTACGACGACCGTCCAAACTAGAGAACTCTGTCTAATGAAGCGTCCAATAAACTTTCCAAAATACAGCACCGGGTGATGGCGGTTTCGTAAAATATTGTTTATAACCGTGGAATAGACTAGCGCTTTAGTTGCACAAATTACGTGGGGATTTTGAGTTTTGCAGTGATGAGACAGGGGTTAGTTAAATCTTTAAATCTTTAAATAATCTTTAAAATCTTTGGACAATTTCACACAGCGCCAGCTAGCCCCAAAGTAAGCAAAACGTTAGTGACTTTTAGTTATAATATTATCTTATTATTATTATTATATTAACTAATTTATTTTAATAATTTTATTAATATCTAATTAGGTTATTTTATTTTATTTATAAACATAATGGATGATGAATCATTTTTTTCCGCGAATGAATCTTTTTCTACAAACGACGACTTATCTTTTCATGATATTTCTACCTCTCGTACCTTAAAGGACATTTTAAATGAAAACTTTTTTAAAACAAAGAAATTCTTTAATACATGCCACATAAATGCGCAGAGCATTCCCGCGCACTATACGGATCTACATGAATCTTTCTCAAGTGAACACCTTCATGCCATACTTGTATCGGAAAGCTGGTTGAAACCCTGTCTACCCTCAACATCCTATGCCCTGCCTGGTCTCGTGCTTATCAGGAATGACCGTATTGGCAAGGGAGGTGGTGGTGTTGCAGTCTATCTGCGAAGTGATATACCGTACAGGATTCTGGAGATGTCCCCTTCTCTGTACAGTGGTTCCGCGGAATTTATTTTCCTAGAGGTTAATATTAAGGGAGTCAAGGCGGCCCTAGGGGTGGTCTACTGCCCACCTGGCGTCGACTACCTCTCGAAGCTTGAGTCCGCCCTTGAGCCCATCAGCACTGAATACCCTCACCATATAATCATGGGGGATTTCAATACCAACCTTTTGGTGAGTTCCCCAGCGTCCGCTAAACTACTCGGGATGGTGTCATCTCTGAACTTTACTATCCTCCCACTTAAACCCACCCACCACAATGTAGACTCTCCAGATACGTGGCTTGATCTTATTTTTACGTCATCTCCAGACAGCATAGTTTCCCATGGTCAGCTTGCAGCGCCCGGTTTTTCACGCCATGACCTGATTTTTGCAACATATAGGCTCCACACCACGAAGCAGAAACCAGTTACTGTTCTTATGCGAAACCTAGCAAGGGTGGATGCGGAGGCTATTAAGAGGGATGCCGCTTCGCTTGACTGGCAACCCGTTCTGGTGGCAGCATCGATCGACGCCAAAGTATCACTATTTAACTCGCTCGTTTTGTCCCTCTACGATGTACACGCGCCACTCCGTCCGGTTAAACTTAAACGGCCACCTGCGCCTTGGATCACCGAAGGGGTACGTATGGCTATGACTCGCCGTGACCGTGCCTTTCGAAGATTTAAACAGGTCCGCAGTGACAGCAACTGGAATAGCTTCAAGGCTGCCAGAAACCGGTGCAATCAGATGGTAAGATCAGCCAAACGGAGGTACATACATAACAATATCCATAATTCTTCTTCGGCCGATGTATGGAAGTTCCTCAAAGGACTTGGCATTGGCAAAGCTGACATTAAACTCTCAAACTCTCAATTTTCACCAGATGAATTAAATATTCATTTCTCTTCTGCTTCAACTTTGGACCCTGATGTAAAAAATAAAACTATTGCCGAGGTAACTACCACGATCCCTCTCGTCTCGACAACCTTCTCTTTTTCTGCAGTGTCAGTCGATGTAGTCAAGAAAGTCATACTGTCGATCAAATCACAAGCGGTTGGCTTCGATGGCATAGGCCGGTACATGATATCGATTCTGCTCGACTGCACTCTCCCTTTAATAACCCACATTATTAACTTCTCTTTAAGCTCTGGCACTTTCCCTACTTTATGGGGTAAAGCTTTCGTCATCCCTCTTCCTAAAATATCGAATCCCACCTTGCTCAACAACTTCAGACCTATCTCTATCTTACCCTTCCTTTCCAAAACTTTGGAAGCTGTTGTACACTCCCAATTCTCTAAGTTCATCTTCGACAACAATGTCCTTAGTCAGTTTCAATCCGGCTTCCGCCCTGGCCACAGTACCAGCACTGCACTACTTAAAGTGACTGAGGATATCAGAATAGGCATGGAACACGGTGAAGTGACACTGCTAGTATTGATTGACTTTTCCAACGCCTTTAATACTGTGGACCATGACGTTCTTCTGGCTGTTTTAACCCAACTCAATCTTACACCTACTGCAATTAACTGGTTTGCTTCCTACCTTCGTGGCCGCCAGCAAGCGGTCCGTATCGATAACTCTATTTCCCACTGGCGTGACTTGCTTACTGGCGTTCCGCAGGGTGGCATACTCTCTCCTTTACTGTTTTCTCTCTTTATAAACTCTATCACCTCCGGTATTGGCTCCTCTTGCCATCTATATGCAGACGATCTGCAACTTTACCGTCAATGCCACTTCAAGGACATCAACAGGGCTGTGGAGTATATTAATGCTGATCTTGATTACATTGCTGAGTGGTCTGGTCGATTTGGTGTAGCCGTCAACCCTAACAAGTGCCAAGCCATAATTATTGGAAGTCAGCGTCAAATATGTCACCTCAACGGTGTGCCACCGGTTAACTTTAATGGAGTTGACATTCCTTACTGTGCAAGCGTCAAAAACCTTGGCTTGCACTTGGACACCACGCTCAGCTGGAATGTACAGGTTGCAGAGGTCAGTCGGAAGGTTACAGCCACAATGCGCTCCCTCTGGAGGCTCAAAAACTTCCTCCCAACAAAAACGAAAATTTCCCTCATTCAAGCTCTTGTCCTCCCGATAATCGACTATGCCGACGTCTGTTACCCCGACCTGAATCAAGATCTACTTACAAAGTTGGATCGCCTTGTCAACAATGCCATTCGCTTTATTTTCTGTCTCCGTAAATATGACCATATCTCCGCTTACCGTTCCCAGCTTCAATGGTTGCCTCTCCCACTTCGACGCAAAGTCAGAATTCTCTGTACCCTTTTTTCAATTCTAAATGATCCCAACTCTCCTTCATATCTTAAGTCTCAGTTTAATCTTCTCAGCTCTACGCACTCACGTCAGCTCCGTTCCTCCAACAAATCCGTTCTTTCCACCCCTCTTCACCGAACTGGTTTTCTCTCCGACTCCTTCCGTCTCCAGGCCATAAGGCTCTGGAACTCTCTGCCTGAAGAGACCAGGCAAGCGTCTAGTAAGTTTTCTTTTAAAAAATCTGTCCATAATCACTTCCTCAAAATGATCTCATCTTCATGAATTGTAATTTCAGTTTAACTCAATCATCTATTTTATGTATGTATTTATTTATTATATATTTTATATATTATTTATGTATGTAGCATATTTGTTTTTGTTTTTCTTTCCTGCACTAGAAGTACCGCCAAACAAATTTCTTTTCTGCTCAACCCAAAGGTAAACTGGTCGAGAATGCTTTAGTGCATTAAGTTCGCCTTATGTTCAAATTTATTTTGGCATAAAAGTTTAAATAAATAAATAAATAAGCAACTTAATGCTTGTGTTATGGGTGCTAGCTTAACGGATATACTACTTATATACTTTATTTTTATATACATACATATTATACATAGTCACACCCTTACCTTACATAGTTAGTTGTTATCGATGATCCTCTAAATTCATCACAATTTTAATTTTGATAAATACAATTTCAGCTGTGCTATCATGTGCCATGTTAGCGTTTAAAATAAATAGAATGAAAATATGTATCCTCAAATTCAATTAAAAATCTCACTCATGATAACTTCATGGTGAAGAGCAGTCACCCGGGAAGCGAAAGGTCGTGGGTTCAATCCCATCTAAGGCAATTCTACTTTTTCAAGTTTAAAATTAGTTTTTATTCATAGATGTCTAAGACCAATATGTTCAAACACATCGTCAATTTATTGCTTTATAACTGGGCTAATAAGTGCTTCAATAAGATTTTAAAGTTTTGATGTGAGCTAAAATAAATTTTATCGATACTCAACTATCGACATGTGGACAACACAACACGAGTTTGAAATGCAGTTTTTAGTTTCGCAGACTACCCGCGGACGCATTTGCATGTCGGATTGTATTGCGGGAATCGAATGTCGTTATAATGAAATATAGTATCGAATACCCACATTTTGCTCCGTTCTAATATCCATGTTTCCGCTACCATTTATATAAGTCGCAACGTAATGTAATAAGCATGCTCGTATGCAGGAAACACTATTCTGTAACATAGTATTAACGTGTCAGGTGAAAATGATTCAGCGATATAAAGTACATTATTTACTGGCTTATACGAGATCAAACACAGTCAATATAGAACTAGCTTTTGCTCGCAGCTTCGCTCAGATTTATAATATTGTTATAAATAATACTCGTAGTCCATTTAAGATTCCAGTCATAGCCCATATATTCAATACATAATATGAAACATACTGTAAGAGTTCATCAAACCTGTTGAGTATTCTTTGCGTTAAAATATACCAAATATCTTCATATAACACAATCAGTAGGATACGATAGCACCCAACATTTTAGTTAAAAAATTCTATTGAATTTTCAATAATTCAAATTTTTATTAATTTTCAGTTAACTGAAGCATGGTCTGTTGTGACAATAGGTACCATAGATAGATGACCTATGAAACCAAGACCAATAAAATGTCCATTGAGATATCAAAAATCGATTGCAAAATAACAAATAAAAACTAAAGTAACCTTAACAAATTATTTCCTAAATGCATCAAGTAACATTAACCATCTGTAGCCTGTACAGCAGCATAATGCACATTTTTGTTGAAAATTGAACCTCATTCACTTCTATTAAGGCCCACGACAAGTGTGCACATTTCTGTGCCCTCATCGCATTACCATTTGAATGTGTATCCTAAAGTAACGCTACAAGAGCAATATTTTCCAATTCCACTGAAGATAAGATTTGCCACCGTGAATGGTTGCGCTCTTAACGCGATATTGGTTCGATCATGTGGAGCATTTGAAACGTCTTGGATGTGAGATTATTAACCGCTTTAAGTTGGGTGAAAATGATGCGAGTTTACAAATGATAAAGTTATGGAGCTTTTGAGCAAACATTGTAAAGGAAATGTTTAATTTAAAATTATAGAATATTAATTTAATCGGCATGTATTGCCAACTCACAGGCAAGCACGACCAAAGTACACAAAATAGACAAATAAATCATAATGAAAAGACTGACAGAAAGCTGAACAGTATTTCAGTGTAAACTGTGCTTGTATTTTTTATAATTTTACTAGGAGTATCAAATCAAATCAATCATTTTGTGAAGTTTCACAAAGTTAAAATTTATAGATCAAAAATAGTATTCGCCTTCATATAAATAAAACTTCGATTTTATAGACTTATTGCCATCTCCGGCTCGGGAAATGTTCAGTGAATTGCTTTTCTAGGGTAGATAAGGATTTAAATCACGTTTTAAGTTTTATCATGCTTTAGTTCAGACTTTGCACGTGTCCAGTTTTCTAATATCACCATTTTAGCTTTGAGTAAGTAATTTTATCCCATCTTTCTAGACATCCATTTTATAAAAGTCTGAAATCATGAAACCACTATTATCACCATAGCATCATTATAGGAAAAGTATTCTGAAACAATTCGAAGTCCAATTCGTAAGTATATTTGTCTACAGCACTTCATAAGATTTTATTTACCTCACTTATACATACTACCGAGCACAATCTCCATCTATACATCAACTTAATTTAAGTAACATGAAACAGACAGTACATTAGAAGTAGGTAATATGTCGTCACTATTGCTACAGTATGCTCTACATTTCGCTATCCAAAAAACGGTCTCCATTCAAATATACTTCGTCATAGTATATTAGACATACCTAATACCCAAAACTGTTGGACCAACTTGGCATATTCCCACACCTTTAATGCATCCACAAATTGTTCATACTAAAAGCCATATGTTTCTACTTTTGACAACATTCGCGCTCACAACACGTCCTCGCACTCAAAACACCGCAAGCACTTTATTCCAAGAATTCGCATCAACCTTATTTCAACCACATAGAGTTTCAAACTGCGTAACTTGAGCTGTGGTGAGCTGTACAGACAAGTGTTATTGTAGTTCTTAGGCTATTGTGACACAGTTGAAAATGGCGTGAGGTGATGGGATGGGTGTACCCTTCAGGTGTTACTTCACAGTCAATTGAAGCAGCTTTGTGAATACTTGAGGCCGTCGGACCCCTGATGTGCAGCGGTTTTGTTTTGGATTCACGTTTGTTGGGAAACACGTACGCGACAAGCGGAAGGTGTTTTAGTCAATGGTTCAGGGGTTCAATCTAAATAAGTTGGGGATTTCATTCATTTCTGTTACATAGAAATACGTACTTTGTTAGGTTATGTAGTGCTTCTTGCCCTCGTGTATCCACAGAAGACCAGCGTCGTGGTGTTCCTTACGAAACCTCGACATGATGCTGAATGGATACCGTTTCGGTGACACGTAAGTGCGTGTCACCGAAACGGTATCCACTTATCTACTTTATTTAGTTTTAGTTTTGTTATAATTTTCTTGATGTGTTTTGTGTCGCTGAATAAAACATTTCATTTCATTTTCATTTCATTTTTCAACATAAGTCTACAATTTGAAAGACTGATAATTTTTTTGAAGATGTTAAATAAAAAACCTTACCACTGCTGGAGTCAATAATTTGGATCAGAGGTAAGCGTAAAAAAACTGTCAAAAAACTAAATTAACTTACCTAAAAATACTTGAAATCTTAGCATAGTTCACAAAAAGCAATTTAACAAAATAAATTGAGATCCTGCTATGACTTTAATCTTAACTCCAACTTATTTGTCCCTTTGGCGTCAAGTTAATACCTTCACTTTTAAAGTAAACTTAATTATAGAGCATGATCAAAGCGAGTTCATCCAAAAGGGTGGGTCTAATTAGTAATGAAACATAAACAAAATACTCACAAAATACTGTAGGTATGCATACTTACCTTGTTTTAGCTCAAAATTCAAAGGTGAAAGAGGTGCGTGGGACTAATCTTTGCGTACCAATCTCTTTAGTTTTTATTTTTTTATTTTGAAATAATTTTACAATAATTGGTGCGTGAGTGTCACTCCGCCACTTAAGTATTGTCTATGAATAGGTTTATGAGACCCTGTGCGTCCACGCGCCCTGTGCTGTGTGACCTCATAGTAATGTTTGTGAGTATTCACCCGTATGGGTGTGAGACATAACATGATTTAAATAAGTGCTCTGCAACCCTCTGCTCGGAAAAGCTCGATGAAAAAGTGGGAAACCTTGCTTTGTTATAATATAGTACTTTATAGGTAATATGTTTATCAGTCGGCTGAAATGGTGTTATATTATAACGTGACTTTATTTTAGATTATTCAAAAAAATAAAGATAATAATCTACCATCTATTTTTCCCTTCCCGAAGGCCTAAAGGATCCAGCCTATTGAGATACCCTCAGGCCTTTTAATTTTTTCTCAAGATATAAAATCAATTATTTTAATTAACACTCGTTTTTCCTGTTCTAATGGAATAATTGTAAGACCAAATTAGGTGCATCCTTAATTATAACCACCATTAAACTGGCCATTCAGACCTTGTAGCGTAGGGTTAACGCGTAGTATTCATTACGCAGCACTTACTGCCTCATCGGGCACCCCTAGGGTTACCATCTTTCCGGAATTGTCCAGAAAAATCGGGACAAGAGACCGTCGGTCCGCAGCACTTTTTACGGATTTCTCCACAGAAAAATTAAAATCCGTTGTGAGTTTATGCAAATTGGAAAAGATAACGAAACGAAAAAATTAAAAACTGAAAATTACGTATGCAATTTTCAGATTTACGTATGTAACGTGTATTGTTTTTATTTAGGGCAGATTTTTCCATATTTGATAACTTTTCATCTGCTCATTTAATTTAGCATGGCTGCTACAAATTCTGCTTAAATTTTTGGAATTTCTATCTCTTGGTCAAAACTTTTTCATGGTAACCTTAGTCCCGATTAACCCTCAAATGCTGGGGTGAAAGTAACGGCCTCTTGTGGGCACCAAACGACATGTGAACTTTGAATTTGGAACGCAAGATGCGTTAACGCACATAATGGCGACAATTTTGAATTCCTTGCGGTGTTAAGGGTTATTTCTATGGAGAAAGTTTTACGGAATGCTATAAATCATTTGTAATTGCATTACCTACACTGTTATCAAAGTTATTTATAGGATTCGATGACGATTGAGCCGGAGGACTAGGTATGTAAATGTCTATTTCTAAAAACTTTTTCTGAGCAAACTTTGTAATCCTGTAATCCACATTGTTGTTAACACCCTTAAGAAAAGAACAAGTAATCAACATAATAATAAAAGAACAAAAATTCAGTTAACTCTACCTAACCGACCCTGTAATCCTTTCTTTTTTCGAGAAGAAAAGTGGTTAAAACAACCCTTACCTACCCATGAAATGTCAATAAAAAGATCAGGTTTTCATAAATAGAGTTAAGTTCAAATCATTCGTTCCGAATAGATTTTGTAAATGGCGTAGTAACTCACCGCTTTCAGGGCAAAACGAAATTCAATAGGAATATTTAATGAAATTCCTGAAGCCCCATTTGTCAGTATTTTAAAGGCAATGACAAGACGACGCTTGCAAATGAAAATTTTGTATGAATGAGTTTATAATGAATTGGATTACATCCAATTCGTAATGTGAAATTAATTTGTGAGCTGTTGACGGGTTAACGGTTATATTTGTGTCAGGGATTGAACATCAATTATTTTGTGTTTAGTATTTTTCGTGGAAATCTAGGTTGTAGTTGAACGCTGATTTTTATTGATTAATACAAGTAGTGCTAAGATTAATTGATGCCCATTTTTTTCAATTAAATAAATGTTGATTGATAAAAATAAAGTGCTTACTTACCTATTAATTTTGTGATTTACCTACATACTGATTTCCGTGGGTAAAGATGAGATCTTTTTTCCATTATTGTATATTTGAGTTTAGATAAGCATACAAAAGGTCAGCTATTGTGACATCAAATATTTTCAGTCACGAAGCTACAAAAACAGAAATTATTTCAAATTGTCGCCACTAACCTAACTTTTAAAACTGTTTATAGAAACTTATTACATAATTATGTTAGGAAATACACTGCCCTTAGCTCTAAATACAAAATCAATATAGCCTAGCACTTGTAGCTACTGTGTATTGGTCCAGACATACCACTTCCGCTTCCGGCCAGTGCCACCCCGAGGGGCGGACTAACGGGCGCAAATTAATAAATGTCTGCCCGCAATCAATTTATGCAAAAACGTCTGTGTTGTTGTCACCCTCGTACCCATTATTGCTTCCTTTGATACGTTCGTATGGAGTTAACATGATTATTTTCTAATGAGTTGAAAAGTAGTCTTGGTTTTCAGAACTAAAATTAATTAATTAGAAAATGTCATTATGTTTTTTTTTATCCACAACGAGGAAGCTCTTGGCCTGTCTCTCATCTAAAATGGTAAGCGACGATCAGGCCGAAGGTGGAAGCGAGCTTCACCCGGAATCCTCAACCACGGAGGAACTGGCTATTTTACCTCTAACCGCCGGAACACAACAATGCTGTTAACATTGTTGTTATGGCGACAGACTTACGTAAGATGGTGTTAGCTAGCCAGGCGGACTTAGAACAAGCCCTACCACCAACCAAACCGAACAGAAAAATCTGCCCCCACTGGTAATCCAACCCGGGACCTCTGCGTCTGAAGCAGGTGGTCATACCACTAGACCACAGAGGCGGTTAAATTAATATTTCGGAATTTTCGGGCCATGGCCTGAGCACCACTTTCTATCGCAGACTAAAAGCTTCCCCGTTATTGTAAAAAAAGGAACTATTTTAACTCCACAGATAGACACAAATACGTACAGATATCTGTTAAATTGATTACATCTACTAATAGGGTCCAACGCAATCGGGGTTCAAATGATGGGCAATAGCAAACGCATAAGTCAGATGTCAAGTCAACGGACCCAGGGAGGGTGGGGACAATTGTGCGGGGGTGGTTCGGCTTTTGAATGGACTACGAATAGAACACATCGTATTACACCTTGTTTTACATGTTTTAGAGGCTTATTTGTCTCAGCCTCTAGATTAATCTAAAAATACGCCTGCCGTTAAATATTTGTTTTTTATTTCATTAGACTAAGCTAGTTACCCTATTAAAATTCACAGAAAATCCAACAAATACCAAAATAGCTAACGATTTAAACCCGTGACCAGCATTTCAATACTGCTGCTAACTAATAATTTTACTGAAAAATTTACGAAGAGTAGAGAATATTTCATTTTATTTCATTGTAATAGGAAAACAAACAGCTTACAAAATAATAAACAAATTGCATAGATACAACATAGTTGATCAAAACCTATAGTTTTCACCAAATATTTCATCCAAATACACTATCATTCAGATCTTGGTTGTGAAATTTTTACAGCACTAAAACTTATCTTTTACTATTCCCTATTATTACCAAACCGATCCCCTCATTTGCCACAGCATCCCCCCAATTAATTCAAGATTGCAACTCAGAATCGTCACGGGATATTGATTCGTCCCTCGTGACTCACTGTTTGCGACCCTGATTGGGCGAGATGTGACATGAAATAGTAAATTGATTGTTAGTTGTATAAATAAGGGTCTTTGGGTTGTTAAAATAAACTAGAAATATGAGATGACATACTAATAACAAATCAGAGGTGCTGTGATTGAAAGAAGTAGAGATACAACTTCAGTGAATGAAATATGAAAATGAAATGAACATAGCAGAGAACTTTAATTTAAAAACAAAGACATGTAATAACTCACAATTTTTAATGAATTCTGTAACTTGGCAATCTGTGTCATCACATTAAGCCATTCAAATTAGGCATCATGATCTTGGTCTTGTCTAATGGAACTTTACTCATAATGGAAAATAAAATAAAAGTGATCATAATTTGTCTGAGCTTCCTGCAATTATATTAATTACCTCCTCTTAATATAGAGTCGTTACGTGCATGTACTTTTCAATCTTTAACCAAGGATATTATTACTCTAGTATTTTCTAGTGTCTGCCACAAAACTGTAACAAATAATGCGCCTAGTATGAAATGTACCTTACCCACTCTAGTACCGTCTGTCTTAGTACCTAACTCGAAAAACCAGGGTGTCGTCTAAATAGTTCATTTTTGCGTGACGTTCTGTATGTTTTTGCAAAACAGCGTAAATAACCGTTATAGTGCGGTTTATTGGTTCGCCCCCCGGTGACTCATCCCATCCCTAGCGCGGTTGTTTGCAATCCCTGATTGGGTGAGAGGACATAAAATAGGCATAGAAAAACGTTATTTGTAGATAAGAATATTATTTATCAGAGAGTTAGTTGAGATTAGTAGCTTTAAGTAGGTTCTGAAGACAATAATATGAAATTCAGTAAAAAAACACTAACGCCCGTATTCATAAACGATGCTTGCTTAAGTGAAACAGCAAATCGAACGCATAGCGTTGAATAGAGTTCTGTGATTGATTCGTGTGTCATCCTGTGCGTCCACGCGCACTGTTAGACCTCATAGTAATGTTTGTGAATACTGGCGTAATTCTATGGTAGAAAAGTTTGACTCAATTCTCTGCTAAAAAACATAAAATTCTGGATGAGTAAACTTTAAATTACATCAACACTTAGTCTTGGAGCTAATATTCCACTGTTTTATTTTCTTCCACGTGTTACTCGGAAAAATATATTTTCTAACCCACGAAAAACCGCCGTATACGAGTAATATAATAATGTCTTCTTCTACCTGAAACCGCTAAAGCCCGCTTTTAATAATCCTAAAACCCGTACCTAATTAAAAGTACCCTATTCTCAAAGTCGCAGGTGTCTCGACCGCTCGCTAAAACGCTTTAACCATTTGCGCGCCGGTACCACGTGGGCACTTCGCACTCAGCACCGAGTTGCGAAGTGTTATGAGTTCGTCGGGTGGCTGTATGTTTTTATGTCCCCCTGCTTTTAGCAGATTGCGAGACACGTAATTAGTAGGGGAGTTTTTGATACAGGAGTTCAGATCCGACTTCAGCTGAGTTTTCAGATAGGCAAAGATTTTTTTTATCTTTGACAATAACCTCTGGAATACATAAAAAAAAATGATGGAAAAACACTAGAGTTCACTAAAACCTATCTTAAGACCTCAAGTAACATTCTATAAGTACTGACTATTAGAGCATGTGATTTTTCCGAATATTGTAATTCAACTTGCCGTTTTAAAATACGGACATACGTGTATGTCCGTGTGTGCAAAGCATTAAAACATAATATAATACTTTTAAATGTTAAGTCTATCCGTGGCAAGTTTATTCAGTATCTAGTCTGTGAATTCTAGTATCCTACTCTACTTTTAACTATGCACACAAGAAAGAACACCGCAAAGTTCACCCTCCACTCCACAGTCATTCGCTTCCAAAGGCATTCCGCGACATTCCCGCCAAAAGTGATTTCAACTTTCATCATAAATCCACATATTTCAGCGAAAATGCGTTCTCCGTTATTGTGGCGAGAATTAACACCTTTGCCGCCGACGTGGGTCCCCAAGACTATTGTGGCATGTAATTTATACGTCGGTTATTATTGCGTCCAATCGAGAAATTAATTTCAAATATCACCGCGCGCAAACAATCGCGTGACGACGTAATACCCCCGCAAATTGGTGCGATAAATTTTAAACCTTTGTTTTAATGAGTTAAACACTGGTTATTAATTTTTAGAAACGAGTACAAGCCGATGCGTATTCCTTGTATAGGTATTTGACGATGCACAAGTGGTTAAATGGTTTTCATTATGATTTTTTTTATTGTGCTTGCTTTTATTTGTACAGCAGCATTTAAACTACTTATTTTATTGTAAATGACTTCCTGGGATGACGGAGCATTCAAGTAAAATAGTAAATTAGGTATGAGTAGGCAATTCCAATTGTTTTAATTATATGATATTATTCTAGTGTACAATATGTCCGTACATATTTAGAGGAACGATTTCAACTCCACATTCTTGGTCTAGAAAATGCTTGTACCTAAGAGTAATTTAAATTAATTTCTGTCGGAAACCACAGCGACTTGTATAATTTATTCGCTTGGTAAATTGAAGGAAAGTGAAGGAAAGCTTTGAATTAAGGCTGTGAAGTGCATAAGATTATCTTGATGTTCTTGCGGTTGTTCCCTTGGTTTCGCTTTTAAATCAAAATCTGTAAACATTATCGTGTTGATTCATCAATTGAAAATGGTTTTGGTGCATATTACAGAACGAAGCTTAAAACTTGATTCAATTTCAAGCACGGATTGAGGCTCTAAATATTGCTTTTTAAGTTTTTAATATTTAGACCAAACCCAGGATAACAGCTATGACTAAGATATTGAGTTTGGAGGGTTCCTTTGTGAAACAGACCTGAGCGTTGTCTTCGAGTCTAGGAAGCAATCCCATTTTCTCGTTTTAAGATGCTATAATTTTATTTTCAGGCATTAAAGAACTGAACATACTCGTAATATAGTCAGGCGAGGAAGTACTGTAATAGGGGAGGAATGTTCTATGTTGTATGAGATTATGAGAGAGAGATAATGAGTATTTTTTGTACTGAGCGAAAATACATATTATAGTGTTAAAAAACCAAAATCTGCGTATGTGAAGCCCTTTATAGCTATTTGCTATAAGTAGTTTATAGTTATTAATAATTATTACCACACAAACACCGATCCAAAGTGCCAGACTCGTAATTCTGACCAGTTATCCCAACTAATATTATAAATGCGAAAGTAACTCTGTCTGTCTGTCTGTCTGTCTGTCTGTTACGCTTTCCCGCTTAAACCTCGCAACCGATTTTGATGAAATTTGGCATAGAGATAGTTTGAGTCCCGGGAAAGAACATAGGATAGTTTTTATCCCGGTTTTTGAAACAGGGACGCGCGCGATAAAGTTTTTCTGTGACAGACAAAAATCCACGCGGGCGAAGCCGCGGGCGGAAAGCTAGTTGAATAATAAATACCGCAGCCAACCGGCCATAACTTTTCTATATTGATATTAATTGACTAATCTGTACCATAGACTAAGAGCGCGTGGCTCTAATGGTCTATGCCTATTCATTATTTATAGGGATAGCCATCGGGCAGCCTCCCTTGCAGACTGTCGCAGAACTATTTTAGACTTTATGCCAATACAAATAGGTTTATATTTATGTTGTGAAAAACGGAAAATGTTTACGTAGATCGTTTATTTAACACCCTCGGATTAATTTATGGAGCAATAACCCTCTCTATGGTTGCGTTTTTAGGATTTGTTTGCGTATTGGGTTCTGTTCGGCGAAGAGCTTTTTCAAAGTTTTGTTTGTGGAAAATATTTTGTGCCCATAATAATACTTTAAAGTGAACGAGAAAGGGTTAAGAAATAAGTAGGTATGGTTTCCAGAAATTAAGTAAATTATTACTTTACAATAATGAAATAGACAGCTAATTTATCTCTAGAATGTGCTCTAAATTTTGCCTATTCAGTCAATCACATCTACGAGTAGATATATTAGAGTAGAATGAAGTGTTACACATGTTTCAAATTATTTATTTTGCTAAGATTACAATTATTGGTTTGATGCTAAAATACAATACAATGCGCTTTCAAAATACAGAACGAAAATCACCAGAATTAAACATTTACCCATAAATTCGCACCACACGTAAACATTCGAAATCAAACGCCGTCAGAAACATCTAGAGTGGTTCGCACTTATCTAAGATTTCTTGGTAAACACTCAGTGCTATCAAAAGAACATTTCCAGCCTAGTACACCAGTCTCGCCACTCTGTTTTTGATTGCCACTGCCTTGGAGAAATCTAATCTACAAATTAGAGCGCAACCCGACTTTCTACAAAGCACAAGTAGAACAAACAGCTTGCTCCTTAACCCTTTAAATATCTCTGGTAAACATATTGCCATCATAAATCAAACCTCACTTAGTAAGTTATCATAAAGTCGAAAAGTAATGAACATTTTCATAATGTTGTATCTTGCAGAGGGTTAATTAAGAGGAATTAAAACTATAAGTCACTGATCCTTGAAAAAAGTTAACTATCCATGGCTGTTTTTAATCGGGACGCTGCTCTATCAGTCAATGGAAAGAAGGAAAGTTACACGCAATATAGAAATACTGAGCTAGTTTAATTTTGAATGTACTTGCTATCTTTATACATTCGTACCTATATGATTTAATATTTTACCCACACTATGTTTTTTAGTTTTTGCTTCTATAGAAGCAAAAAAAAAATTTTACGAGTAGGTAAATGTAAAAAATAACACACTGACTGAACGACCGTACTGGTCGTATAGTTACAACAACTTTTGCAGTCTCTTGGACTGTTACTAATGTAAAGCTGATCTGTTTTCGCTGTGTCTTCTACCAATTACTCTTGTCAGCTACCACGAGTTCTGCGAGCGAATTGCATCGGTTTTAATGGTAAAAATTAACTCCATGTTGGTTCGCCTTTGGAGTTTTCCAAGTGATTGCTCCGCAAACAGAATCTGCTTTCTCATTTATGGAAATTTTTATTTCTGTTGGAAAAACTGGGAGAACTGTCTGGGTTGAGAATATGGCTGGATATTAAAATTTATCTATTAGTTAAAAGAAGAATCTTTTACTAATATAATGGGAATTCACAGATCGTACTCTTATTACACAAAGTACTATAGATCTAGCTTAATTTAGTCAGTGCCTGAGGTATGGGAGCGGCATGGGAGAGGTGATTTTGACATTATTATGACGTGATAGAGCATACAAATCTGTACCTCTAGCATGAACAACTTTTCTCTTCGAATCGTTTGCGTATTCAACAAAACTCGATACTCAACCTTCGAATTAAACGACAACGTGACAATTTTGATTCTCAAAATAAGTTTCGTGTAACTATTTCTCATACAAAGTTCACTTTACGACACGTTTACAAAGGCGCAGTTGTAGTTTTCGTACTAAATCTTTCAATGGCGATTCAAATACGCAAACGATTCGAACTCGAAAGTTTTTCGTGCTAGCCGTACTGTAGTCTCGCTGACATTTGACGTAATCAAAAAACACCCTCCCATGCCAGTTCCATACCTCAGGCATTGACTGAGTTATGCTCTAGAATTCTAGATCTATACCTATACGTATCATAAAAATGAATATTGCAATAAGAACTTTTTTTACCGCGACGCCTATTGCAATAAGAACTTTTTAAACACTTTCAAATATCGTGACCACTGACCCCCAATAGACAACGGACGGACGCTTTATGTCCCATATCGATAAATTTTGTGTTTTTAGTTGCTATAATTCATTGGACATCGTTATTGGTGTAAAAAAAGTGTATAAAATACACCTTTAAAACACAAAAAAGTGTCTTTTATATATTTTATGTAAAACCCACATGGACTGCTAATAATAGCATAGGCATAGGAATTTTCATTAAAACATCGGTATTTGTTCCGCAAACACAAATAAATGCTGGGCTCAACAATGCAGTTCCATGTAAACCCAAAGCATTAATAAAAGCCCTACATAATTAGAACTAATGGACACAAATGCGCAGTTTAAATCTGAATGTAACATGAAGTGATGCTCCCTAGAGTTATCGATAAAAATGCAATTGCAAAAAAATATTCATTCTATATTTTGTTTAAAGGTAAGATCTTTTGTTTAATGTCATATATCAACCTAGTCACATCCGTTTTTAACTGAAAATTCATATATTTAAAGTTCAGCCAAACCAACGCGATCACACGCGATCAGCCGGCGTGCAGCGATGGCGATCAGTGCATTTAATTCTGATCGCCATCGCTTTAGAAGATGAGCATGCTCAAGAAGTCTCATTTCAGAAACCGGGGGTAAAAGCATAATTAAGAAACAAGCCATAAATGAAAGTATTTACGAAAAAAAATGTCAAATAGTTTGAAAAAACCTTACTCTGAACTTTCGACAGTATCGACACGACGTTTCATCGACATCCCGAACCGTGCAGTGCAGTTGCAGGGATTATGTCTTAATTAATTAAAGCGCGGTTGTCCTGCTTTATTAGCTAGGGTGGAGCTGCGATTGCGGTTTTTGCTTGTTTGGCTATGACAGATTGTTATTATTTATCTTTTTTTTTCGTTATGACTTTGTTATTTTAATTTGTGTGTAAAGTAAAACTGTAAGGAAATCAGTATTTAGGCTGAGTTGCACCACCATACTTTAATCATAATCGGTACATGTTTATTATTTCCTTCTACTCGTACTTAACTCAATTAACTAATGAGAAACACGACATTAGCGCTAATTAGAACCCTAGAGATGAGACAGGAAGCGTTCGAAAAAAATCCATAATTCCATACAATCACTAACAAGCACTTTAATCCAAGGTACATAAAATAGATCATAGCTGAACTAAAGAATTATCGAAGTTAAAAAAAAGAGATACACAGGAACATTGGCCAATATAAAAAAATATTTTCCAATATCTGTCCGCAAAAGTCCTGGTCATTCAAATTCATAAAAAATCACAAGGGACCAAGATTGCTACCTTATCCCAAAGATATCCCGAAAGGACACAAACACTGGAATAACTTTTACATAAACAACGCAACTAAAGTAGGAATAAATGGGCACAGTAAATGTAGAGACAGTAATCTCCTTTTTTTTTCCTTAAACTACATTAATTTTCAATGGGATTATTTTGGTTCTGGAGTAGAAGCCACGTACTGGAGAGCGCAGCGTATGTCCACCCACAAGGTGGACTGACGACTTCTTAAAGGTAGCAGAAAGGCACTGTCACTGCACAAAAATTTCCGTGCTTTTAAGCGATTTTGTGAAAAATATTATTGGCAGGTAGTTGCTAATTGCTCATAAGATAGGCCCCCTTAATTTAATTTATTGTCCGTGGTGCATAATCTTTTCTTAAAGGTTTTAAACCTTTGTTTGTCACCTGTCATCCGCTTTGCAATGGAGGGAAGTCGAACCTTAATTTCGAACTCCTCCTATGTTCTTCTGATTAATTTCGTTGCGGGTCCAATGACAGTTTAACTTTCCCCCGGGACAAACTTGACCTTCATTGGTTGGGTTTTTGTGGCGGTCAAGCTGTAGATCCTGGCTACACAGGAGTTGCAGTGGTGGGAACGAGAGGTGGGAATAGTCCCGTAGCAGAAAGGCACTGGATGCAGGCCGCTACCAACCGGTCATTCTGGAACTTTGGAATCATTGCGGGAGGCCTAAACCGTCAGGGGACGTTCTACGAGTTGAAGTATGATGATGATGATGACATTTTCCACATATCCGCAGAAATTGCTTAACAATTATAATTCTTGACGATCTCACGCTATTTTTCTTAAGATGAACCACCCTCATCATCTGTTGAAGGTCGCGGAAAGTGCCTAGACGCGTAGCGCAGGGCTGATACCACAGAATAATAATAAGTAGATACTACCTACGCTGGAAGGTATACATTTTTGAGAGCCTTTATCTCGCTATAGATATCTTGTAGTTAAAACGGTAGGAAAATGAGACTACTGATTTTGCCTGTACTGTATTGTAACATGGGGCTGTATGAAATTGCACCGCCTCCCTTTGAGCGGCTGCGGTATTCGTAATATCGTCCCAACTTCTGAACAAAGGTTTTCTTTCTGTTTGAAGTGCTGCGGTGATATGCCAGCAATATTGCCAGAAGTTTGGGCTTTGGAGGATTTTTATATTGATTATTAATATTGGATTTTGAAGGGGTAGTAGTGGAATTGTAACTTTGAGTTTTCCTGTAAGGTCTTTAGTTTGAGGACACGTTTCAGTTCCAAGGTTTATCACTGGTAACATACATACTGATTATACTTAGACTTTAATCTTTATTTTTTGAGGTATTTTATTGAAAAGTGTGTTATCCAAATGGATTCTCCAATACTCCGACACGGGGAATTCTCCAATAATCCAAATTCTTAGCAACCGAGTCCTGTCTCCTGCATTTCTTTTTTGTTTGTGACCTATTCAAGATGTTTACATCCCAGTGATATTGATACAGTATTTGCTTAATTTTACAAAGCACACAATCACAATAACCTTTAAGTCATTGGGTCTCCACTAAAGGAGCACGACTCTCTTACTACAATCACAAATAAACTACTCCCATTAAATATTAAATGTATCTTCTTTGCAGAGCCGAGAGAGCCTCTCATCAGACGGTGAAGGCGCCCGCGGCGACTGCTCCTCCGTGGACTCCTCAGGGTCAGGGTCGGAGGAGCAGCCGCCATGCGACATCGGCCTCTTGGAGCGCCTCATTAGGACGCACCCCGTGTGGTTCCTGCCAGGCATCCAGAGGGCTGGCGCATTCCATCTTCTGCAGGGAAAAGAAGAAGGGGTAATCGCCTACTTATTTTGTTAATTTATAAAAGGTTATCTTTAAAAAAATAGGATAATTGGAGTCTTACTCTTACTGCTTCAACTCCTGTGTGTCTAAGTATCTCCAAGGGACTAGTGAAAGCCTTCTGGCTTCAGTTTAAGAAAATAGCAGGCGTGAGAAAGTCTCATTATTATTCTTATGTGGACCTAAGTTCGACACCTATGAATTTTAAAATCAAGCATTGAGTGCCATACACTATGTGCCATATCGATGGTGGAAATATCAATTACTGTAAGGGACAAAACACGACTTTTCAGGAGAGCCAAAAAACGATTTTTTTTTCTTTATACCTCAATATCTTTTTATGTGATGTTACGATTTAAATAGTTTCTATGGCAAAGTTTCTTAGAATTTTCTGTTCTTTCATAATATAAACGCCAAATTTTCGAAAAATGGGTAGTTTAAAAGATAGCATGTCCCTTACATTAAAAAAACGAGCTTGACTGTACCTTACAATGTTGAAATTTCACAGTATGGAATGTCATGTATGTTGTAAGGTACATTTGAGAATAAATACGACAGTAATATTATTGTAACTTGACAATTTTAACATTGAAACCTGATGTAAGTAGAGGTTGCATTCGAGTTTTCATTAACAAAATGAAGAGAAGAGATAGAAACAAGACAACTTAGTGTTCACAAATGCAGTTGGAGGCATCAAATACACATCACCAACAAAACATTTAGTTAATGATGATGCCTACGTCTGCATTTGTGAACAAATTGTCTTGTTTCTATCTTTTTCTGTTCATTTTTACGCAGTTAGGTTTTTTTTTTCAATCATCGTTCGTTCGTTTTAGCCCAATGACGTCCACTGCTGGACAAAGGTCTTCCCCCAAGGATTTCCACAACAACCGGTCCTGCGCCGCCCGCATCCAGGCACCTCCTATAACCTTCACCAGATCGTCGGTCGACCTAGTGGAGGTCTGCAGCACATTACGTCTTCTGCTCGTGGTCGCCACTCAAGAATTTTTCTGCCCCAGCGGCCATCAGCTTTGCAAGCTACGAGCTCCACTCACTGCCACTTGATTTTAGCGATTCTGCGGACTATGTCAGTCACTTTGGTTCTCCTGCGGATCACGTCATTTCTGGTTCAATCACTACGAGTATAGCACGCTCCATCGCCTTTGACCTTGAGTTCTTATGAGGCCCACAGTAAGCGACCACGTCTCAGATCCATAAGTTATCAAAGACTTTTGTCTTGAGACAGTACGATATTTCAGACGTGAGAATATCGCGAAGCTTCCTGAACGTTGCCAGCCGAGTTGGATTCGACGATTGACCTCTTCCTCGAAGTTGGACCTACCTAAGGCTGGTTTTAGTGTCACGCGGACCGTCAGTGCGGATCGCTACGCACAGCCAATCTGTATGAACTGCTAGGGAGCGAGCGATTCCTGCGGACCGCATTACTCTAAAACGCTTCCTCGAAGTTTACAGATCGGCTGTGTGGAGGGGATCCGCACTGGACGGTCCGCGTGACACTATAACCAGCCTAACTGGACTGTTTGTACTAGGTATATATAATTGTCAACAACTGCCGAGTGTAGAGTATCCAACCTTTAGAGTGCGAATCGAAGGTGGGTTATTTACTCACCGTTGATATTTATGCCGAATCCGTTCCAGTCCAGAAGCAGTTCTCCAGGTGGTGAACAGTTTCGGAGTTTTCAGTTCCCCCTGTCTGCTGCTGCAACTGGTTTCGAGTCTTGATCCTGAAGACGGAACGACATTGTGGCGTTTTCGTACAAGCCTTTCAACACTTCGATGTATCGATATAGTCAATTTGACACCGTTGGAGAAACTGTAGTAGGTACTGCCCAGGTCTCGATCGAAGCTTTCTCATAGTCCACAAACGCCAGGCAAAGTGACTGACTATACTCCTCGGTCTTCTGTATAATCTGCCTTGGCGTATGTATGTGGTGTACTAAAGCCTTTTCGGAAACCGGCTTGTTTGAGAGGCTGGAAGTCATTGAGCTTACGAGCGAGACTATTCGTAATGACTCTCGAAAACAGCTTGTAGACATGGCTCAGAAGTGAGATGGGTCTATAATTCTTCAACAAGGTTTTGTCGCCTTTTTTGAAGAAGAATATCACCACACTTCTGTGCCATACCGTAGGCGTTTTGCCTTCGAGGATGACGGAATTGAACAGCTTCTGAAGAGCCTTCAGCCCCTCGGTCAAAAACCCAACTGCGTAAAAATTAACAAAAAAAAGATAGAGACAAGACAACTTTAAGTGTAGTAGGAGTGGGAGACATTAAATGCATATCACCACCAAAAAAAGTAATTGATATCCTATATGCATATTTTAACGTAAGGGCCTAATTATGATAAATCAAAAAGTTTAAAATAAAGTAAGGTTCAATGAGTTCAAAAGTTAAAACCAACAGTTTAGGGTAAGGGCTGAATTGTATTATTAAAAGGAATTTACGTCCTTTAAATCATTTATTTCCCCAAAAGTCGTGTTCAGACGACTAAAAATGTTTAAGGTAAGGGACATTTTTTTAAATATATCAACATTTCAAGTATACCAATCGATAGAGCCGAAAATTCTGAATGCGTTGGTATATATAACTCATTTTGGCCAAAATGTCCCTTACATTAATTGATACTTCCACCATCGATATGATAAAGTTAATTTCACCAAGATATAAAAGCAATGGCCATTAGCCTTCACCATTCAAATTTAATCATACCACTTACTACAAATCCATTTATATTAAAGGGTAGGTACCCAATTTCATCTCTACCGAGGCCACCGCTACTTCCTTGCTCAAGTTTTTTTCCCAATTTTCCAGAACTTCGTCGTCCGGCAATCGAGCCAGCCCGACACGATGGCGATCAGCGTCCGACTGCCCGCCGACAAGGGGCCCTACATCGAGCACTACTTGATCCAGGCCTCGGGAGGCCGCATCGGCCTGGAGACCTCGCACAACCGCTTTGACAACATCCCGGAGCTTATCGCTCATTACTGCCAGTGTTGGTAAGTTTTTGAAATAGTTTTTGTTAACCTAACTCCTTGAAATGTAACCCTTTGAAAACCTCTCTTCAAAATTATCACTTCACGGGATTTATTGCAACAAAATCTTTTTAACGTTAAATAAGATAATTATTTACCCTCCCGACGTTTATTCTCTCTCTTCAAAAACCTAACCCTTCGAAAACCTAACTATTCGTAAACCTAACCCTTCGAAAACCTAAGTAAATATTCAAAAATATTATAACTCTTTGAAAACCTAACTCCTCGTAAACCTAACCCTTCGAAAACCTAACTCTCGATAATCCTCAAAAATCGATCTCATCGGATCCCCAAACTATTCGTGTAAAGCTTTTTTTATACTTTTACAAGAAAATAAATTAAACTAAAATAATATGTTAACCTTTTTTTTTTCTCGTTTCCAGTGATGAATTACCAGTGCAACTCCAGTTACCCCGAGCTCTTCGTGAAGCAAAGAGTCGGCACCAACTCAGTTCTTTAACGCTTTTGGGGCAAGAGTTCTGGGGCTATCCCATGGCCAATCCCAAGAATAACCCCACCAACCTTCTCTCGCCATGCCAGTTGGCTAACGGAGTGGTGCCAATGGCAATCACTCCTTCTGATACTGGATCTAGTCTTAGTAGCTTCAATGCAAGTGAGTATACGCCTATTAAGTATTATACTCTTGTAACAAATTACTTATTTAACCGTCACGTCGTCATGTTTTTAGGCTCAGGAACAAACTCTAGAGAAATACTTAGCCCAGACAAAGACAAAAATGTTGTGCTAAAAATGTCGCCTATCGACCCACCAGGTTCCCCACCGAAACAAAACCAGAACCTTAGCACGTTTAAGGGAAGGACGCCTCCGTCTCCGCCTGCGAAACCGAACAGTGCATTTGTCAGAGCACCCCGACCAACCCCACCAAATACCCTCAACCTTATGTCGAGCACCGTAAGTTTGAATCTCAATCAACAGCTACAGCTTTATCGGTGTTGTTTATTTTAATTGTTATTAAACGCTTCACCTGTTTTCAGGCTCACATAACCCAACCGCATACATTTCCTACAGCAAACACCCAACACTCACCCACCTTGAACAACGTCAAAACCACACCCCCTCCCCCGCCGCCGCGGTGGGCCAAACCACCGTTCTCCAAAGCATCCTTATCCCCAAAATCCGAAGTCGCTTTCAGCCCAATTAACAAGGCACAGAATGGAAACATTACAGTCACAACAACTGTCACCTTCTGTGTCAATAACACCCAAATTCACAACCACCAAATAAATGAGAGCATACAAAGTGATCGGCTACAACTAACGCTTGCGTCTAATGCCATCAACAATAACAGTAACGCTGACGCCGTATTCAACTTGTTGGATGCGGGCAAACCTTTTGCTGAGCCTGACGGAGAAGCCCAGGTGAGGATCGATAGACTTTTATGCATCAAGAATGCTCATCTGCATGACTAAGTATTTAGAATGTGCTCGTATTTGTCTCTAACCTTTCAATGCATTAATTTCTTGTGTGATAAACATTGTACTGACTGAGGCTTATTCTATTCCTGTATAGAACATGATGCACCGAATGTCACCAGAGGGGGAGTGCATCAATGCAATGACAGCTAGTTTGCACGGGAGCTTCAAAAGGCAAATGACTGAACAAAACACCACCGATCCCGGATCGCCAGTAGAACAATCCCAAAACACTTCAGACTCCGTTGATCCGATAGCGAATAGTTTCACTAAGTCTTCTAGCACGAGCTTCGCTGCTAATCAACTTGTATCTCCAAATGGAACGAATTCCGTAACCAGTGGCATATTTTCGCCCACCAGCCAGATTAATTCACCAGTTTCGAATGACACTATTTCCTCAAAAAGTGGTGTTTTCTCTCCAATAAGTCAAACTAATAAGAGTGAAATCTTCTCACCTGTCTCTAGAAGTTCTCCTGTATCGGGTAAAAATGTTTTCTCTCCTACTTCTAATCAGTCTATCGTATCTCCTATGACTTGTAAAGATAGGGAAAAAGTGATGTCTCCCAACACAAATACGACAAGTACTACACCATCTGGTAGATCAAGGAGGAGTAGACACTCCCAGCGAAAGGAGTCCAGACATTATCAGGTAGGGGAATGAACTTGTATGTACCTACCTTTATGAATGTAAAATGTGTCGTTTATTTATTTTGTTTGATGATTTACACTAACAGCACGTTGATATTTATGCAAATTCTATACGGAGTTCATTTTTTTATATTTCTTTATTGTAATAATAACCGTATAACAACTTTAATTAATTGTTTCGTTTTCTAGGAATCAGACATCCTTGAATCTCCAGGTGTGTATTACAGAAGCTCGTTGTTGGATAAAGTATCTGATTATGAAGATATTTGGGGACCAGAAAGCAATAACTGTTCTACATTCAAGCCCCTAAAGCCTGACAATGATAACAATATAAATAACGGTCTTATGAAAAGCAAGAAACCTGATTTACTTCCAGACACCTTACGTAAGTTGACACATTAATTCAAACTTAGTATTTTTATTTCCTGAATTCTTGACACTAATAAATTTATTATTACAGCAAAAATGACCAACGCAAAAAGCACTCAATCAATCTTAGAAAAGGAAAATATTCACATTCTGAATTCTACAGAAAGTTTGAATGAAAAGAAAAACCTTTCTGATAGTTCTTTGATGAAGAGCTTCAATGGTTCAAATGAACTGATCGCCACCACAAACAGTAAGGGAGACGTTGTACCGAAGAGACCGGATAAGCTCAATATCGCACTAAACATGAATAAGAAGCTTACTGAAGAAATTGAAGCTACTTTCAAGAATAGAGAAAACTATAACACTGAAAGTATGGAAACAATCAAACTTGAAGATGATTGTATAAAAGAACCTATTCTTGATGATTCCGATAAGGATAACACTGGCAGTCCCTTCTATGCTGATCCAGTTGATGCTCTTAAAGAAGTAAGTGATATTAAAACAATAATAAATAGTTCAAAAAGCGATTGTTTCTTATGAACTATAAATAATCTTCTGTTTCTATTTCTAGGCTGGCTTGCCTCAAGTTCAACGTCGGAAGCTAATAAGAGTGGGAATGAACCTCTCTCAGCGATACTCGGAACCGCCTCAAAACCATCCTTACTATCCTCTTCGAGACATGCACAGCATAGAAGAACTTTCTCGTAAGTTTCGAGCAATTTTAATTTTTATAACTTAGATTAGCCTACTTTTGTTTGTGCGAAATCAGAGCAGTCCAAATGACTCATTACTAGATTTCTTTGAGTTATGTAAAAAGTGTGTCTAAAAGTGAACGCAAGCTTTTTGCTTGGTGTGACCTTACACAATCTTGTCCCGTCTTGCATACACACTATAATTATGCACATTAATTTGAAAATATGTATCTTTATTCGTTTTCCCTTTCCAGCATCATCGCCCAACACGTCGTCATCTGTCGACAATCTAGTCTCGCTCCGAAGCAAGCCGAAGATGAAGCCAGTTCAACCACCCCGCGTCACAGCGAAGCCCCCCACAGGCAAGGCAGACCAGACATGGACCGTTGACTCCAGTTGGGAGTTCATAAGTCAGTAACGATGTACCCTGCAGGGCACACCATTCGGCTTCACTAAAATTTTGGTTGCACTGAGGAACCCTTGGTGAAATATAGTGGCTTATTTACAATTTCAGGTTCAGAATTTTATAAAATTAACAAGCTAACCAGAATGGTATCTTTATTGTGGTTATTAGAGTCCAAAATTACACGGGTTTAATAATCGAACATAAATTTCCAGCATTCAAAGAAGATAAAAATAAAATGCTAGATCTTGTTTAAACTTCAATTTTAAAATATATTTTTATTTGGGCTCTATATTTTACCAATGAGGGGACGTAAAGGCTAAAATTCAATTATGCGCATAACGCTAATACATTGTAGTTACTAATTGGCTATTCGAAAATCATTATTTTGCAATTTTTATCTGGAGTCTACCATCACATAGTCTGGACGTCGTTGATACGCTTACATAACCCGCTTTTTCCCTTGTTTTAGTTCTTGAAATAAAGCACCTTTTCTTATTTCATTGAAGCACTTTGAATTCTGAATAACAAAATCTTATTTCTAGTTTCACTGGATATACTGGTAGTATCTTTCTTGTAGTCTAAAATAGTTTCACAAGACCTATCTTCCGCATTTTAAAAACTTGGACTTTGCTGTTGCCAATGATAATGTTGAATTTGAACTTTATTGTAAAGTTGTAAATGTTATTTTAGATAAAAACGACGAATGCTCAAACAGCGAAAGTGGTACTTTCCCGTCACTGGCTGAGCAGGAATGCCGACTGAGCGGAGTGGATGATGGAGCACAACATCTGACCGTTCACCAAATAGTGGCTCAGAGGTAAGTTTGAGTAATGCTCTAATAGCATCTACATGTATAGCTTGACTGATTATTAAGACAATAATATTTATTATAATCATGATTCTGGTATTAATTAAATAAAATAACCAATGATTTTTTTTTACAAAATATTGAAGGAACTACTTCAGAATCCTTACACTCTTATACGTTTCCAACAACGGTTTTTTTTAATCTGGAATTTAAATAACTATAAATAGGTTTATAATTATCAATATCAGCTCAAACATTTGACCGATGATTGCTTAACCTAAAGGACTCGTGCAAGGGTCAATTTTAGGTCTCGTATAAAAATTGACAATTTATTTTCTTTTTTTGCTCTTTCTAGATTCCCAGATCTAAGACTGAATGCTGAGCCGATAGCGCTGCCTGAAGAAGTGCGCTCGCCTCCACGAGCGTCCTGCTACGACAACGTACATGATCTAAGGCCTCTGTCTGAGCAGGTACTGGAGATATTATGGTGACTATAAATCCGATTAGATTGATATGGATGAAATAAACTGACTAAGTGCGAATTTGTTTCGAAGCAGCTAATTGAACTTATTATTTTAACAATCTTAACTGGAAACGGCTTACTATGCAACGTGAATATAGAGTGCAACTTTTATTTGCGTAAAACATGTAACTTTCGGTAATACACAAGGGCAGATTTTTCAATTGTCAGATATCTTTTAACTGAAGAATAAACTTGTCTAATTGACATAATATTTCCCACACTGAAACTGTCAATGTGCCAAACTTATTCTCCGGATAAAAGTTTTCCGATGGTTTAAAAACCAGCCCTAAGTCCTATTACCAGTAGGTTGAGTGTGAGTTTACATCAAACGTCTTCACTAGTGAGCGCGGCGTTTACCCGTGGTCCCCCCAACATGTCCCCCTGGTGGGTCCACGGGTAATTTTTTTTACCCGTTGTCCCACCGTTCTGAACAGTTTTTGCCAGTGGGTCTACGGGTAATTTATTTTAACCATAGTCCCACCGCACAGTGGTAAACGTTGCATGTCACCTCATATTCTTGGAAAAAAATCGATAAAATAAAATAGAAAGTCTATTCTTTTTTACATCAATTTTAATTAAAAAATAATTGGAAATAAAATAAAATAAAATAAATTTTCTTCTTGGAATAAAATTGAAAGTAAAGGATGATGGGCACAAATGTATGGAAAGTGGTACCCGCTCCAATAGCCATAACCAATATATATTTCAAAAGGCCTTTAGATGTAGGAAAATGTCTGCTATGGGGCCAGTTCTAATTAATAATTATAGATTTTTTTATAATTATACCTAGGTGACATGCAACGTTTACCACTGTGCGGTGGGACTATGGTTAAAATAAATTACCCGTAGACCCACTGGCAAAAATTGTTCAGAACGGTGGGACAACGGGTAAAAAAAATTACCCGTGGACCCACCAGGGGGACATGTTGGGGGGACCACGGGTAAACGCCGAGTGAGCCTTAACAAAATGCATGAAAATTTTAGTTCTTGAACGTTTCCGGGGCGCTGTACTACAATCCGTCATATTATATTTAATGTCATTTTTTACGCGCTCACTAGTGAGGACGTTTGATTTAAACTGTCACTCAGCCCTCAGGTCACTTGTTCATCGTTAACAATTTCTTGTAAGTCTGAACTTTAAAATTTTTCTTCTTTTACAGGCAAGCGATGACGGCACGGTGTTCTCCGAGCCCTGGGACAGCTCTCAGTGGGACGGACTGATTCCTCCTAAGAAAGGGCAACAAGCGTATGATACGGTACGCGTACATATATTTTCCTATTTTTATTTAACACTACTATTATAGTGAGATATTGTTAAAGCTAACTAACAACTTACACGAACAACTACGAGGATTTGCCTGTTTCCATAACCCACAAAAAACCCATTCATGCATAGTTTTTCATGCCTCTCGTACAGCATAGAGTTTCTGTAGCTATTAATGGCGATAGGTAGCAGGAATATAACTCTTATTGCTTTCTGTTTTAGGAAGAGGTCTGTGAATGGGAGTCCCCTATCCCGCGGCGTGGCTCCGGGACAAATACCCGGGCCAAGAGCTTCAGGGATAGACTTGACCCATTGCTTGGTAAGTTGTTTAAGCTTGTTTGACTCATTAAAGAAAATGTTTGTAGCAGTTCACTATTTGTAGGTGATTTAGTGAAATATTCAAGAAAATACTAAAACAATAGCAAAGAGTAGGTAAGTAATGACGTGGTCCTGAATTACACAGTTTTTTGCCCGACTGCGTCAGAAGGAGGGTTATGTTCTTTATTAAAGTCTTTCTCTACCAAATAATGATCCATAAAGCATTTGTTCTTTTAATAACACCTGTAGCAAAGTTGCTATGAAAATGTGAGTTCGAATAAATTTGGCATATCGATTCATCGGCTCCTAAATTACACACAAAGTCAGGATGTCCATTTTCCTTAATAAATTAACCAAAACCACTTATCTAACCAAATTAAGTGTAACTTAGGTTACCGTAATTGCAAATCAAACAATTTAGGTACCTACGATAACGCCGTGTGAATGTAAAAATAATGAATTTTTAAGTAGTTCTTAACTAACGACTAACACACTTAATGGTTTCGTAGTTTTTATTAAGGCCCTTGTAATTTTAAAGTCATTCTCTCTTGTTAAGGATTATTAGAAATTTTCTTACTTATTTTTGTGTCCAATATCAGAAGAAAAGGTCAAAGTAAAACCTACTAACAATACAATAACATGTCTAGCCTAGTTAAAACCGGTATAGTTTAGATTTAGGCACGTGAATGTGTAATATCTGTTTAATTAAAGAGCAATTATAGGTATAAGTTAATAGTAATGATGTGGACACACATTGATGGCGCGTTATCAGAAAATACGACTCTAATGCCCGTTTCCACCACCAATCCCCAATTTTTAAGTGACCCTTATGGTAATACATAACAGGAATTTTGTTTTCATAGGGGTCACTTAAAAATTAGGGATTAATGGTGAAAACAGGCATAAGGCCGATTTCACATTAGGGAGAAGCGCGACAGCAGCGCGGCAGCGGCTTTGTTATAATGTGAAGGCGGGCATCCGCTGTCTCATAGTATGAAATTATCGGTAGCGCGTCTGTCGCGCGTTTGTCGCGCTGCTAAAGCCGCCTAAATGTGAAAGCGCTCTAAATAAATCTCTATAAAGAAATCTTAGGCTGGGTTGCACCATCTTACTTTAACTTTGACAAACGTCAAAAATCTGTCAAACTCCATAGCGCATCAGATATTTTTGTTGGAAAGTAGCGCCTATTACGACGACATAAGAGTCTACTGTGTTTAGACTTTAGTTTGACGTGCTGTCTGTACATTGCTTTTGCAAAATGACAAAAGGCAGAATTGGTGATTCACCGATAACAACTACACGTGGTTAAGAACAATCTAAACAACATTGTGTGCGCATGATCATGCCCGTCTAACTCTACTAAAGGTTATGTAAACCCAGTTGTCACTAGCAAATAATATTTGAGATGACTGACTCTATTTTGCATCAAAACACGGGCTACCAAGGTAAACGTATGTCAATTTATGTATGTATTTCTTATAGGTGTGACTTAGCAACAAAAATATTTGGTAGACTGTAAATAAATAAGATATTCATATTTATCATTCATCTACAAAGAAACTAAATATTTAGTTTCTTTGTAGGTTTTTATCATTATCAAAAACGTCATGATCGCTATTTTCAAATTTTCCATCTTACGATCCATTCAACTTCATACTCAAATGGATTTTTTTCCAGACAGAAAAAATAATGTAACATTATTATGTCACCAAATGCATTGTTACAACTATACCTCATATCGCTGTCCCGAATTCCGATGCAGAAACACAATCGGTCATTACGCGGCGTTACAATCAATTGGCTCACATTATTATCAAATTAATTAGCCGACAACTCACACAATGGCAGAGTACACATCTGCTATCTCTAATAACCCATTAACTTAGTAAATATATTAATTATGGACAGAGTTCAAAGGTTTACGCGTGCCGTACTACATCTCAGTCAGTGTTAGACGCGCGCGTGGTGTACACCTAGTGTGAATGAGAAATTATCGTTTCAAATCCTTCGTACACGCGGGAAAGAACCGCAGGGATATCTGCCATGAAGTGGTTCAAAAAGTTGTTCCGAGGAAAATCAGAGAGAGTGGCTGAGGCGTGCTGCAGCAAGGCCGATCCTTGGTTGGAGCGGTTTGATTCGATCAAGCCAAGCGAGAGAAATCTACTCTGCTCGATTGGAGAAGAAGCTTCTGAATCAGATTCTGAAGCATCAGTAGCTGATTCAGAAGAGATCGTCGCTGTGACAACGGCTAAAAACTTCCGCGGTGATACAATAGAAGAGTTTGTGTTTGAAAGTGACTGGGTATTGCTGACCAAGGAAGAGTTTGACGAGCCGAAGTTTCAGCAGACATTGGCGAACTCGGACGCTGTGACCACTCTGTGCAAGAAGAAGGCTGGGGAACGAATAGTTAAGGTTTCGACTGTAGTAGCACAGTCACCTCACTGCCATTGCAACGAGCTCAGTATCGAAGACAGTATTAAAATGCCTCGCGAGAGTGCTTTCCGCCGTTTTGTGAAAGCAGTCGCCAGATTTTGGAAGAAATTCTGCAGAGTTATAACGTGCTGTACATGCAAACTGAACACTGAAACCACCGACCTGTGTGAAGACTCGTTTAGCTTTACAGGACTAAAGGGTTATCTATGTAGGTAATATTTTGTATATTTTTTCTTTACAGTGGACATCACACTGGAATTATGCATAAGTATCACTAGACTAAATACGAATAATACTCGCTTTCTCAGTCTGAAAAAATAAAAACTATTAAAATAATTCATAGAAATTCAAATTTTTTATGTTACTTTGAACTATAAATTATAGAAGAAAATTATACAATTCACATAATATTTACCTCCGTAATTTGGTACTTTAGTTAAAGGTTTTTCTAATTTTTCACTAGCGTTAACTGAATTTCATTTTGATACTGCCTTAAAAGAATAATTACCATTGTTTTCATTCTTATCACGTTATCAGGACTTTGCCCTTCATTGCCAGTGAAATTAGTTTGTGTTGTCGTTTTATTGCCGCAAATACCTTTTACGTCTAGTTTGTATAATTCTGTGATAACAAATACTAATATTAGCTACAAGGACTTTAACATTCACATTTCTATACACATTTATCGTTTATGCTATTAGGGAATATGTATTACTATATATGTGTCAACGTGAAATTGTGAACTCTGTCAGTTTATTATATAACGCGTTAGATTGTAAACTAACAGTGGGTTAGGTTAGGTTAGATTGTAATTTAACTACGTCAGATTATAATCTGACGGAATTCACAATTTTACGGTGACATATATAACCAATGACGTCATGAGATCTCTAATCTTAGGTATATTTTGAAACTTTTTTAAAGAAAAATATTTTTTGAAATTTTGAAACATTGATTTGATATGGATGGGATTTTTTTCCCAACGAGTAACAGGGTTACTCGTTTTGGTGTGACTCGTTGGGAACAAGCGATGCCAAGGCTACTGAAATGTGATAAATAAAAAACCTTGCATATTCCCTATTCTCTAGAAAAAGGCATTTATTTATTAAAACAAACAATAAAATTTATTTATTTACATGATAATGGTGTATGCTCCCGGTCACTACTGGCACTACTGGTATAATTTATACATGTTTTATGGTGAATGATAAAATGTTTTATAGCGGTGGTATATTTTAATACAGCTATGTATAATAAAATGTCCTTTGACATAACATCATCATGATAACAACAGGGAACTCCCAGTGTTATGAGTGTTCTTCCTCCGATGACTATAGGATTAGTGAGTGTCCTAACAACTAGTTAAACTATTAAGTTAAGGTAGAGTCGGCAGCACATCAAGTTATACATTTTCGATGCAAAATAGCCTGTATTACGACGAGATAAGACGCCACTGTGTTTCGCTTGATGTGCTGTCTTCTGTATATGGTAGCAATCCCGTCAGTAATAATAATTAGTTATAAACTACTGCTACTATAAATGGTTTTTAGTTAGAAGATAGACATTAGCCAAAACCATAATAGTTATTTAATTGTATTGATGCGAAAACCTGCAACTTAATTGTCATTTAATGTTGATCTTAACGATTTTATAATTGTTGATTAGTGACAAACAAAGATAAATTAATTAATACCGGTTTATTTAGATTTCCTTGGGTTATGCTAACTGGTTCTAAATTGATGAGATGCGGTTTTGGATCAATTTACGAAGGTATGGAAGTTATATTCAAACAACCCCTTGGTTTATACATAACTTCAGTACCTTTCGTAAAGTCGTAGTTTCTTTGTGTGTGCAAACGCCTACATACGTTCCCATTTATCTCCAAAAATGTATCTTTGACCTATTCAGATACGGTTTTCTGGAAAGGGTTTATTCATCATTTTTCAGTCGCAAAAATGTTAAGCATATTTTTGATTCAAAACTTACACTTCGAAAGCAAAATGTAGGGTAGTTTTGCTTTAGCATATTTCTTATGTTTTATAAAAATAAGTCGGGTTTTCCTCCCTGACGCTATAACTCCAGAACGCACGAACCGATTTCCACGGTTTTGCATTCGTTGGAAAGGTCTCGGGCTCCGTGAGGTTTATAGCAAAGAATATTCAGGAAAAATTTCAACAGAAAAGCTGGAAGGGGGTAAAACGGGATCAATTCGGTTATTCCGATACCGACATCTTTGGGTTAATGTCACCTAATATGTTTTAAAACAAATTAGGTGACATTAACCCAAAGATGTCGGTATCGGAATAAACGAATTGATATCCAAAGAACGCGGACAACACGAGCACGAGCTAGAATCTAGATCTACACGAACAAGACGTTTACGATAGAATCAAATGGCGGCGCATGATTGGGAAAGCCGACCCCGTGTAACGGGATAAGACTATTTAAGCAGAAGAAGAAGAAGAAGTCTATCTTCTAGATAACTTTTTTTTTTATTCACAACGAGGAAGCTCTTGGCCTGTATCTCACCTGATGGTAAGTGATGATCAGGCCGAAGGAATCCTCAACCACGGAGAAACTGGCTATCTTACCTCTAACTGCCGGAACACAACAATGCTGTTAACATTGTTGTTATGGCGACAGACTTAGGTAAAATGGTGGTAGCTAGGCGGACTTAAAACAGGCCCTACCGCCAACCAAGCCGAACAGAAAAATCTGCCCCACTGGGAATCGAACCCGGGACCTCTGCGTCTGAAGCAGGTGGTCTTACCACTAGACCACAGAGGCGGTTAAATAATATATTTAGTACTCATTACAATTTCTTCTTTCCAGCTGCGGGCCGAGTGCGAGCCCTTCGCGGCGGTCGCGGCGCGCGCGGCGCCGGCGCAGCGCTTCGGGCCTACGCGCTGCACCTCGCGCAAGACAAAAGCACCACCTTCGCGCAGAACATAGATAACTTTATCGCATGCACGCTGGACTCGAAGGAGACTTGCCCGCAGGTATGAAAATTCAACGTGTAGAACCATTCAAATTAGACGTCTTCCGCTCCGCTTCGCTCCGCGCCACACCGCCGCCGCTGTCAAATTCTCCGCTTCGCCCTGGTGGCACTCGGGCCTAAACCTCATAATAGGATATGGTCCTACACACAACCAGTGAGCCAGGCAGATTTTGCACTGGAATTGCCTTTAATTTTGTCGAGTGTACCTGAGTATTTTTTTTTGAAGTTGAGCTCATTTCGAACTAATATTATGTGTCTAGACTCTAGACCTTACATCCTCTTAACCTATTTAAGAAAAGAAAACATGCCCTTTAACTATTGTCACGGACCAGTCAGTTGATAGTTTACTGACCTTCATTCTAATTCCTTGTTATATTTGATAACCATATTTATTTTGATAACTAAATAACAGAATGCAATTATACCAACATTTGTTAGTGTTCTGTTCAAACTCAATATAATCAAGTAATACAATAAGGATGTACCAACACGTCTGTCATAATAATGTATTGTTCAAATCAAGATAACAAAATTCGGCGCCAGTTGTTAGGCAAACTTGATAAAAAATGCACCGCAGCCAATTATAATACTTGCATGTTATAAGGCTGAATCTATTTAATGTAAGTAGTAACTAGGTAGTAGGTGGGTCATTCCACCGGCCAAGAAAATCACGTGTCCGGGGCCAAAAAGTACCCGAATATCATAATATTTTAGTAACAAATATTTTTATCTAATAGTATAACTTTGGTTCTTGTTGTTAAACCACAGAGATAGTTAATAATAGTTAATTAAGTAATTTAAAAAAAATCGTAAGTCGTCAAAAATTGATTTACCACGACGTGTCCGCGCTCCCGATTTCAGAACAAATTTGCTCGTATAAATTAATCCGTTATTATTACCGCTTTCAATGCTTATGTAATCGATTACTGATTAAATAAACATTGATAAATTAAATACGATATAACTATATCACTAAAAGGTTTTGTAAAATAACTATTTGAAGTTGTGTCCGGGAGTTAACCGTGATTACCCCGACACGTCGCTAATGTGCGCCTACGTCCCTAGCTACGCAATTTAGAAACGAGCTCTATCCTCCCCCGTGAACCTTTAGTGGTGGCCTGCGTGCCGAGGTGATCGGTAATGCAACTCGTCGCAGGATTTCGAAGTTATCGAGATAAGAATATGATTACCCCGACCTTGGTTCAGTGCACGATTGATTTACTCTATCCTGTTTTTTTAGGTTTCTTTACATGGAAAGTTCTTGAGAATGTACAGGAATAATGGTCCATGTAACCGCATTTTTGTGTATTAAAACATATGGGATTCAACTAACAGATTGGGCAGGGCTCAGGATAAACCTTAATTTTTTGACTACCCCGACCTTGATTACCCCGACTTTTGTCACCGAGTAATCAATAATACTGCAATATTACTAATGAATGATTAACTAAATAACGTTTAATAAGCAAAATTACCCTTTACTAAAATGAAATCCTATCTCCTATTAATAAATATTATCCCTCAAAATTGGCAAGACCCCTGGACTGAAAGAGATGTAAACTCCGCCGTTAACGTCCTGATACCTGTCTTCGAAAACATCTGGATGGAAGAGGAAGTCCCAGATGACTGGCATAAGGGGCTTCTAATTATTGTGCCGAAAAAAGGGTAAAGCAAGGGTATCAGTACCGGAAGACCCAAGAGATGCGATCTGGAGTGAGGAATTGCACACCGTTGGTGCAGAGGATGTCCAACGAGTCCACAATTTCACTTACCTCGGGAGCATCGTTTCAGAGCCTGGAGGTACCGAAGAGGACATCACTTTGCGCATTGCCAAGGCCAGGGCTACCTTCGCACAACTTCGAGCCGTATGGCAGTCACGGAAATTGACCCAAGCAAGATCAAAATATTCGGGTCCAACGTCAAACCAGTTCTGCTCTATGGGCGTGAAACGTGGAAGGTCACTAAGGTTATCTCGCACCAGCTGCAGATCTTCTTCAGTCGCTGTCTTCGCCGAATTCTCCAAATCTTCAAACGACGAACTTTTGGAACGCTGCCACGAAATACCGATAGTTCAGCAGAATAAACGCTGCAAGTGGAACTGGATCGGCCACACTCTCCGAAGGGACCCCGATCACATCCCCAAGCAGGCTCTAGATTGGAACCCCCTGAGAAAATGCAAACGTGGTCGCGCCAAAAAAACATAGCGGCGCACTGTTAAGACTTGGAGCGAGATCAAACGCGAAGCTCAAGACCGAATGCGATGGAGGACTGTTGTGGACGCCTTCTGTCCCATATAGGAGACATAGACATAGGACATTGAGTCACTAATATTATATGTATAATGTATATGTATGTTTTTTTACTCTTTTACGAAACAACTACTCAACAGATTTTGTTGAAACTTTACAATATTGTCGTTTATACATCAAAATAACAAATGGCTAGTTATAATAACATTTATTATACCATAACTTAAAAAAACCTTAGAAAATAAAATATTTTGTTTTATTTTTGATTACTCTGACTCCCATCTTTGATTACCCCGACCATGAAAATTTTGATGTCGCATAACTTTTTATTCCTGCTTGCTACAGATGGGCCAATATAAAAAATATGCTCGTAATAATGTCTATTTTGAAATGTTTTACCTAAACTTACACTAAATTCAAAAATAAAAAAGGTCGGGGTAATCAACAAAAGAATCCAGATCCGGAGAATGACCGAGGTAACTTAAATTGCTATATAATTTTCATACCTAAATCCAATAAGTAGTTAAACGACTTCAACAAAAGGAGAAGGTTCTCAATTCGCTTGGTATTTTTTATTTCTCAAAGAAAGTTTTTCGCGTCCCCCTTCCAATAACCGGGATATTATGTTTTCCTGGATCTCAACCTTTTTACTAGATGGAACTCGAATCTTAAGTTCGAACTCCTACTATGATGTTAAGATATTCTTCTGATTAAATTCGTTGCGGGTCCAATGACAGTTTAACTTTCCCCCGGGACAAACTTGACCTTCAGTGGTTGGTCAAGCTGTAGATCTTGGCTACACAGGAGTTGCAGCGGTGGGAACGAGAGGTGGGAATAGTCTCGTACCTATATCGGCTTATGTGGGTAGTTTAATTTCACATTTGCCTACAACTACCAATACTTATTTGCACGTTATTTCCAGGTGATGATGCGCAACATGCGTCAGTTCATGTCTGGAATGAAGAACTACCTCGTCAAGCACGGGGAGAGGGAGTTCGAGAAAGAAGTCGAGAAGGAGAGGCTGAAGGTAATATTTTGAAAGAAAGACAGAAAAAATATTTATTTAGTACCAAAATAAAACAATAAGTACAAATCAAAATTATCTCTCAGTTAATCCTTATTTTAACTTCTTTATCAGATAAGTACCTACTATTTATTTTCTTATGACGTGGGTTGCATCGACGCATCCTCAGAATTCTTGACGCGGAGCATGAATACGTTGACAACTCAAAAAATACTTATTTTCAGATGGATCAATTCCTATTTGAAAACACAAATTAATATTTATTTACATAACATCTTTTTTTACAAAAATTACTATCTACAATTTAAAAAAAATCTTGTAGTAACCTACATAAAATAAATAGGTAAAGCAATTTTCAGTACTAACTTCCAACATAAAATATAGAGTTTAACGGAAATGAAAGTGGTCTTTAAAAGCTTGTTTAATTGCAAAAAATACGCTGAAACTACATGGCTCACTACCTACATTTATAATTATTTACAGTTAAAACCCATTGAGTTATGTAGAGTTTAATTGGGACATTTAAAAGCGGGTTTTAAAGCCTGCTTATTTACAAAAAGGTGAAACTTCATGGCTTGCTTCATTTATAATTTATTTCCAGCTAAAACCCACTGAGTTCTTAAACATCGACGCGATCCTCGAGGGCGTGATGCACCGGCTGGTGGTGCGGCCGCTGCGCGCGCGCCTCTACGCGCTGCTGGCCGGCTGGCACGCGCCCGACGTGCGCCGCCTGCACGCCGCCATCGAGCGCGCGCACCACGCCACGCCGCTGCAGCTCGGGGTCAAGGTCAGTCTTGGCAGTGGTATAATATCGTGTGGTAGTCACTAGTTTGACATAATGAAGGTACTTACTTATACGGGGTCAAGGTCGGTCACTTTTGCTATTGCAATAGCACAAAATATCATATTGTAGTAGTTGAGAGAAGAGACAGAGGTTGACATAATAAAGGTACTTATACTGATAAAACAATAATAACTTCACATGTTGCCAAAAATCACGTACTTGCAGTATGCCACGCCGCTGCAGCTCGGGGTCAAGGTCAGTCTAATGATGAACCCTCTTTATTGCATTAGCAGGCGAGCAATATCATTGATATCATGAATATTTGGTGACGGCGACCCCAGTGCCCCAAATGTTCTTGCTGAAAACTTTGTATGTATTCATATTCTATTGTGTGCTAAATAAATAATATTCTATTCTATTCTATTCTATTTGGATCAGGCAGGACAGCAAAAGAAAATGACGCCAAATGATGACAATTGTGTGGTTACGGCTACCGTTCACCTTTGCCCATTGTCTGCCTCTGATAAAACATTAAAAAAATTTATAGAAACCAATGACATGGTCCTTAAGCCTTCCTCTACTATAGACAGGATAATGTTTTGTTAGGTTCCTACCACAAAGTGCTTTATTTACTAGAATCAACCGTAACTAGACCTTGAGCAAAATTTAAGCATAGCCATCAAATTATAATTACAGCCGAGGTAGGTAGTGATAAATACTTGTTTTATGTACTATTTAGTACTTAATTGTTTACATAGTTTACAATATCAATAAGTACCTTTGTTGACAGGAATCCACAAAAGTGCCGTCAGCTGCTGTCCTTGCAGTGATCTCAAAACACTTCCTGAAGATGCAAGAGGCTGACTCCCCTTTGGATAAACTTGAAAACCTCCTCGCTGCCATATCTGTCATGTTCAACGCTGTAAGTGCATAATATTCTACCTTTTTTACTAAAATATTATTATAATGCAAATAAAAATAATTTAAGTAAAAGACCACCGCACACAATAATAACACAACTAGGGCATGCATTATTCGTTCGATATTGGTATTCGAATATTTCGAATACTAAAATTTATGGTATTCGAATACTTCGAATAAAACGATTTTTTCGAATACTGCTATTTTCAATATAATGTAAATTAAAAGAAACACTTTTTTGTCTATAATCATTTTAATAAGGATCAATTTGCTTAATACAATCGTCTAACTTCATAATCATAAAAAATAACTGCTTGAAAAAAAAAACGCTGTTATCGAAGTTATTCGAAAAAATACTGTTCAAACGAATGAAGCCCCACATCGGTGATCTGCTACCTGAACACCAATTTGGTTTCCGGGAAAGACACTCTACAACTGAACAGATCCACAGAACCATAAACAAGAAGCACTAGAAAAGAAACGATACTGCTCAGCTGCGTTCTTGGACATAAGTCAAGCCTTCGACAAGGTCTGGCATAAAGGGCTCATGTAAAAACTGAAACAGAACCTCCCATGTCCGATCCACGAAATACTTAGGTCGTATTTGAAAGACAGATGCTTTGAAGGCAGATCTGGAGACTCTTGTTCTGCCTTATGCAATATAACGTCCGGTATACCCCAGGTTAGTGTCTTGGGGCCCGTGCTATACCTATTGTTTACCGCAGACCTGCCAACAACTGCAAATACATTCACAGGAACCTTTGCTGACGACAATGTAACTATGTAACAATGGCAACACACGACGATCCAGTCACGGCCTCACTCTATCTCCAGGAAAGCCTGACGGAAATGGAGAAATGGTACCATTCATGGCGTATCAAACGGAGAAAAATCTGTGCATGTTCATGTAACCTTCACTCTCAGAAGAAACTTCTGCCCACCGGTTAAACTTAATGGAGAAAGCATACATGGACAAAGAGGAAGCACCTAGATGCCAAACTAAGAAACATGATGTGGCTTGTCGGAGTTTAGTCACAGCTGAACACTAGTCTGTAGCAAAATTATGGTCTACAAAACTATCCTTAAACCTATCTGGACCTACGGGATTCAGCTGTGGGGAACAGCTGCCAACTCCAATCTCGACATAATCGAGCGTTTCCAGACAAAAGCCTTACGTTTGATTTACCAAATACCGTGGTATACTCGTATCAGCAACAGGCTCATCTATCAGGACTTGCCATTGCCCACAGTCAGAGAGGAAATAAAAAGCCACACACTCCGCTACAAGTAAGGATAAACTTTCAAATCATCCAAACTCATCAGTCCAACAACTCATGACCATTGAAGGCTTCCTATTCAGCAGACTGCAAAGAGCTAGTGTCAGGAGTCTCCTTAGTAGATTCCAGGACAGTTGAGAAACCATGACCACTGAGGGCAACTGAGTCACTAGACTCCTGCTGATTTACTACGAACAAAAAATCTCATTACAACAGGAGATAACTACACCATAACACTAGCACCATCGGAAACCATATGCCTGGCACTTTAACCTTTTTCGCGAATATTGGTTGGCACTTGAAGGAATATCTGCGATTGCGCGCACTTGTCCATTCATCTAACCTTACCGCTAACTTCTTGCCTGCAGTTTTAATAGTTTTAAGTTTTATTAAGTAGTTTGCGGCAGATATTTTTACACAAGTTTTTAATAGGAAAGGCGTATTCGTATTGTTCGAAAAGACCGAATAATTATATAGATGCTATTCGAATAATAAATGTGGCGAATATCCGAATAATATGGATATCCGGATATCCGAATTGCATGCCCTAAACACAACTCAATTTTTACCAGATCCGAGGCGAGCGAGCACTAGGCGCGGACGACTTGCTCCCCGTCCTAGCATGGACCGTTGCTCGCTGTAGGCTGGTCTGCGCAGAGCTCGAAGCGGAGCTGATGTCGGGATTGTTACCGGCTGCACTGCTCGCCGGAGAAGGTGGATACTACTTGACCGCGCTGTTCTCTGCTGTGGCCGTGCTGAAGAGACTGGCCCCTGAACCCGGACCGGATAGCGCTACTCCTGTAAGTTACAGTTTTTACTACGTGATATTTTGACCTTTTTTGCACTACTTTTACTTTAGTAGTGTTTATTTCCATGTCAGCCAATTTCATTTAATAAAAATAGGGATGATAGTGGAGGAAGAATTGAAACAATGAATAGTAGAGACACTCCTCAAAACAGGAGCTAATCTCACTTAGCAAGATTTCTTTGTGGTAAAAATGTAGGTTAATTAAAACTATTTACATCTTCCAGCAGTGGCGTCGTGGCTCAACCGACTGCGGGAACAACGGTGGCGGCGCTGCGGTAGTCCGGGTGGCTTTACCGGACGAGTGCCGCGGGTCGATCCGACGCGTGGCTCTGCCCTGCCGACCCGGGGCCCGAGCGAGGGACCTGTGCCGGGCCCTGGCTCATGCCGCCGCTATTACCAACCCGCAGGACTATGCGCTGTTTGCGCTACACGACGGACAGGGTGAGTTTACAGAACTTTTTCTTAGAACTCAGGCCGTATTTACAATATAAACAATGACAAGTCACTATCGTTATGCATGTTTAGAGAATATTTATTTATTTTTTCAATATAAAAATATCTTCAGCAAATACTTCTTATCGTATCCTGTTTCTTTAAACGTGTCCAATTTACATCCGTTACGATAACTAATTTTGTTTGTTTGTTACAGAGACAATGTTGAACGAGAATGATTGTCCACAAGAGGTGATGTCAGAAAAGAGCGGCCAGAACTTCATCCTTGCCTACAAGAGGATAGATGCGAAAATCGCATGGCCTCAACAGGCATTGCTTTCTTACCCTTAGGGGGACAGATTTAAAAAGTGACAAGTAATCTCTTAACCTAATTTTATATTGTGAGTTCTAAGACGAATAGGCAGCCAACAAACAGTGCTACAGCTACTAGTAATGTCTATTAGTGGAGCTAGCTAGCTAGAGTTGAATGATCTTTACGATTATTCAAATTACCTAGCTTGATTCTTAGCAGTACCCACGGAAGTTATAGTGTAGCCTTAGCCTAAAAATTAAATTCCACAAACATCAAAAAGGTTGTCGACCATGCTCAGTAGAAAAATAAGTGTTGGACGGTACTGTGGTGGAGAAAATCTATATTTTTATCACGTAAATCTAATAAAGTGATATTTTCTACGATATTACGCAACTGATTTTTTAATAACTTCTCATAAGCTTACCGTTATTATAAGTACAGCGCTTTTAAGCAGTATTTTCGAAGCGTCGCTAATCAACCTCATGCCTAATGTAATATGTAGCTTTTTTACTCAATAATTAGATTAAGTACCTACCTGATGATTTATCTGACTGAACATTTATTTCGGGTTCTGACTACCCTTTTTTGTACATTTATAATTATAGAGTGTGTATCTTTTCATTGGAGTCGTGTGCAAGTTTCGATGGACATTACAATTTTGTGCATCTATTTTTTAATTTTATTTTTCGCGTAGATTTATTTGACTAAATCTACTGCCTTGAAAAGGTAGTTTTATTTCGAGTGTACCTATGTATGTTCCTAAATTTCGATATGTACACTGAACAAAGTCACCAAATCGTTGTTTTTTAGTTCAAATTTTAGTCGTTCACTAAATTCTTGTAGTTCTAAAAAATTTACTTTTGAAGTATCGGTATTTTACTGTTTAATCTAACTTTTATGAACTGTGATGTAATTCGTATTAGTAAAGTAAGGATTTTGTATTAATTTTGTATATTCGTAGAGACGTTTCTTAATATAATTTATTTATACGTAAGTTTAAGGCAACTATTTAACACAACGTTGATTAACTGGTGAGTAAGTTACAGCGATACAATCGGTTTTAAAATCTTAATCTAAAAAATTCTTTTTATATTAACCACACGTTATTAGGTTTTACCGAATGGTCTTAATTTATATTATTATTATTGATTTTAATCCGTTGTGAATTATCAGTTACTTGGCCAGATCAAGAAGTGTATCAAAGTAACTGCTAGTAGACAAATAATTTTAAAATAAGCAAAATCAATTAACACTAGAGTACACGCGTGGCCTACTAGAGTAGACCAGGGTAACATTTTACGCTATAACTTTTTAAGAACTTGCGCCAGAGAGCTGGTATTCCAGGAAAGCCTCGTTGACTAAATTGTCAATAAGCCAGTAAAGTTTGGGTCGCTAGGCGTCTACGCACTTTTCTAAAATTGGCCGTCAAAACTGCGGGTCTACTCAAAAGCCCGAAATCACTCACGAAAAAAATGATGGAAGACTTGCAAAAAATGGATTTACCCCATGTACCAGGCAGTAGAAAGTCTTGAATACTATGACAGATAAAAACAAATCATATTTTTTCAGAAATTTTTTTTTTGCTAACATGGATCTCAGAGTGCAATTTTGGTCCAAAAAATTTACAACTTTTTAATTTGTTTATAATGTTTTATCCCAAATAGTTATACAAAGAAACTTTGATTATAAAAGAACTATAATAAACACTTTAATCATTTACATAATAATTTTATTCATAAATTGTTCACAAACTGATTTACAGTGATTTTAAATTGGCTTACCAGAGTAGGCCGCGCGTGTATTGGTGTAAAAAAAGGGGCGCGTGTACTGCAGTGTTAACGTGTTTCACTGCCATTAATTTTAATTTATGTTCATCACAAAAGACAGAAATGCAAAATAATTATTTTTGGATGGTTAATTTGTTAATATTATCATAAGTTTTTATTGTAATGAATGAAATAAATAATACATCGGCATTAATTTGATCGCTCAAACTTATTCACCATTAGGGTACGTATTCAGATTAACATAAACTGCCTTGTCTTTGCCACAGATAATGTTTTTGTAGTATTAAACCAACTGTCTTTGAGTCTTCCTCACCTATGCTGCTTGGTTGCTAATCTGTGGTAACGTGAGGCTATAATAATAAGTTTTTGTTGTGAAACACCACACGGAAAAAAATATTATAAAATAATAAACACCCTTTGCTTTATCAATTAATATGTATTATATTTTTATTCTCCTGCAAAAAATTGTTGTCTCTTATTAATAATTACGTGGTTACGTTTAACCGTTTTTAGAATCGACAAAAAAAATAATGCCCGTTATTTTGAAATTTTGAGTTGTACCATTTTTCTCGCATGTGACTAATTTTAGGGGTGTTTATCTCAAACAATTTTTAATATTTTATCTGTAAAAGACAATAAAGTCTTAATCCTTGGAGTTTTACAAAGAACCGAAACATCTGAATATGTCTGGCGCCTGGACGCCATTTTGTATTTATTGCAGTCTGTATGTTAACGTTAGTTATATTGTGTACACGTATATTGTGTTTTGATAACATTTTCAGTCATTTGTGAAGAAGTAAAGGAATTTTTACCAAACTCTATTGTATTTTGTTATTTTTAACATTCCTATGATCCTAGTTCCATTCCTGAAAATAGTTCTCAGAGTTACTAATTACTCAAAAGTCTACCCTTTTTATGCACCTACACGTTACACGCTACATGCTAATAAACTGAAAACATTTTAAAAGCAATGATAGCTTGAAATCAAAAATTAATATCTAACTACTGAAACCTTCTCAGTTGTTAGGTAACTGTTAGTAGCTAATATCACTTGCTATAGGTGCCGTATTTACTACAACGTCGAATATAACACCAAACTTTGTATAAGACATCCTATATTATGACGAATGATAAATCTATTAAGCCAGGACACGATATTGATTTAACTGTGACACCATGACAACAATAGTTTATAAGCAAACTATTGCCTATATGTAGGTTAAGGAGTGAACTAGAATTAGTTGAAATAATCTTCAGATTCTAAGAAAATAAAGTGTACCAACCAAACCAAATAAGAAAATGCAGGCAGAATACCCAAAAACCGATCCCTGCCCGTCGTGGGATCCAGTTCGTATCAGATATCCAGTCAGAAAGTTTCCAGAAACAGGAGAGTCCAGCGAAACCATTGGCAGGAGATGGAGGAGTCAGCCGGAGACAATGATGTTTGGGGTAAGTAGTTACCTACGTCATTACCTAGCTACCTATCACTCATGACTGCTATAAGAAGCTATTCATCATCATCATCATTTCAGCCACAGGCCGTCCACTGCTGAACATAGGCCTCCCCTAATGAATTCCACATCGCCCGGTTGGTAGCGACCTGCATCCAGCGCTTTCCTGCTACTTTTATGAGGTCGTACTATTACCAGAAATAATATTATTATTTTGGCTTAGATTTGACCATACATATTTTCTTGGAAAACATAGCGTAAGCAGCCCCCTTTGAAACTTTAAAGTTCGTGACTGAACAAAGTTCGCCGGGTCAGCTAGTATACAGTGTGAGTCACGTTAAAGTGTACATATGAAAATAGATAAGACTAGACCTATTTTTATCGACAAAAAAGAGGTCAAAAATTTTTTGAGATTTTTTTTTAATTTTTTATAGAATTTTTTTTCTTCTAATTACTTATTGTAAAGAAAATGTAATAACTTTTAAACTAAGCGGTATATCCTGATAAAATAAAAACAGTAATAATGCTAAATAACAGGCGATACTGAAAAAATACATAAAATACCCAGAAAATGCCAACAAATAATAAAAAAGGAGACTTTTTGAAAAAAATCTGCTTAAAAATTCGTATTTTTTTGGTTATTTGATAAATTTCTCAAAAAAATGCCCCTACAACAGGTAGTTTTTATTACTTTGTATTATTCTCTATCGTATTATCTTTGTAAAACCAAAAATCGCATGTCTCTATCCCTATCACAACATTTGCTATGATCGTTTGAACAAAGGCCTGCCACAACATTATTCTCCGCTACAGGTAGAGACAATTTTAATTTTAACTAAAATGCTTATTTTACTTCGAAATCTTTTGTTTTTATTTGAAATGTAACTTGTCTTTATCAAAATTACAAATCTAGAGCCATTTTCAGTTTCGTTGTTAACGAAGTGTTGAATGGCGCGCCCGGAGAGGCTTAGTTCAAACAATCATTGCAAACGTTGTGATAGGGATAGAGACATGCAATTTTTGGTTTTACGAAGGTAATACGATAGAGAATAATACAAAGTAATAAAAACCACCAGTTATAGGGGCATTTTTTGGAGAAATTTATCAAATAACCAAAAAAACACGAATTTTTATGCAGATTTTTTTCAAAAAGTATAATTTTTTAATATTTTTTGGCTTTTTTTGTGTATTTTATGTAATTTTTTAGGATCGCCTGTTATTTAGCATTATTACTGTTTTTATTATATCAGGATGTACCGCTTAGTTTAAAAGTTATTACGTTTTCTTCACAATAAGTAATTGGAAGAAAAAAAATTCGATAAAAAATTAAAAAAAAATCTCAAAAAATTTTTGACCTCTTTTTTGTCGATAAAATTAGGTCTAGTTTCATCTATTTTCATATGTACACTTTAACGTGACTCACACTGTATTATAAAAGAAAGTCGTGTTAGTTACACCACTTATAACTCAAGAACGGCTGAACCGATTTAGCTGAAAATTGTAAGGGAGGTAGTTTAGAGCCAGGAGAAGGACATAGGATACTTTTTATCCCGTTCGAAATAAAAAAAAAGTCTGCTTATTTATTGCCATTAAGGCGGAACAAAGTTCGCCGGGTCAGCTAGTACTTACTAAAAATTTGGATTAAAACTGTCAATTATGTTGCTTTACGTATGTCGGTAACCCGGGGAAAGTCATAGCGAGAAAGCTTGGGAGCGTAGGACCGGTTGTGATAGAAATCCTTATGGGAGGCCTATGTCCAGCTGTACTAAGTGTGGGAAGGAAGGCCCGATTTCAAATTACTCGTGCGTACCTATTTTCAGATTTCAATCATTAATAACTAAGCAATCTGTCAACCATGTTTCGATAAAACGTTATCTAGGTATATCTATAAAAGCGAAAAGTGCTGATTGAATGACTCATTCATCACAAAATCTCAGAAACTACAAGGGCTAGAAGTCTCAAATTTTGCATGGGGGTTCCTTTTAGAACGTAGGTGCTTACCAAGACGGGATTTTGCAAAACTCAACTCCTAAGGGGGTAAAACGGGATCCACGCGTACGAAGTCGCGGGCGGCCGCTAGTATAAGGTATAGGTAAGACCATAGCTCATTAATTAAATTGGTATTTTCAGAAAGCACCCATAGAAGAAATCAAGAACTACATGAGAGACTACATCATAACTAAAGAGCTGACGCAGTCGCAAAGCATGCAGGACTTCGGTCGCAAGGCGCCGGAGACGAAGAGGTTCAACAAACACACAGCCAGTTCTGAGAATGAGTACATCTACCCTCTTAGCAGAAGAGTAAGTTTATGTTTATATATAATAAATCAAACGATGTAGATAAAAATTCTTCTCACACCACTTTTGAGAGATTGGCAAATATCTGAAAGAGCAGATTGAGTATAAACTAGCCCCTATATTTTCGACAAATGGAAAGTGTACTAAACCATAACTGATTATCTGATGTTAATCTACTCGTAGCTCATCAACATTCTAAATATCCTATATATTACATAATAATACCTAAGCTACCTATGTACATTACATGAGGAAGGAAAAAAAATGTTACAATTAATTTTAAAAAAATAAGCGAATTCTTGACACAGACATTCTTGTAAAGCAGAATTCCCACATACTTCGATCATTAAGGAAAACTAATCTAAGTTCAATGGTAATTTCAGCTCGAAGAAAGAGTACCACTATGCTCTGCGCATGCGACTTCGGTGATGAAAACTTCTTACCCTCCACCCACCACCCCTCCAAGGCTGGTGACCGACAAGGATCAGTTCAAGCATCCTGCCAGCTTACCACCAGACCCAGTAAGTGTCATAAATTCCTTTCACCAAATAATTAGTAGCAAAAATCTGTAAAAAGAACACAATTTAGCAAGACAGAAAGAATCATAGATTATTTCAAAGTTGATAGAGCTAACTGGGTGCCTTTAAAAGAAACAAATGATAGATCTGACTTCTCCACCCAACGTAAAGCGCTTGCGCGATCGCGAGTTCGCGACCCATGACAGTCCACGCGACCTGTCATTGGCCTATGATCGCGCCGGGGATGGCGATCTGCACGCGTTGGTGAGGTTAAGGTCACTTCCTATAATATTACTAACATAAACTCTACATTACAGCTAGAGATCGAGCCCAGCTGGCACAAAGAACTAGAGCCTCTAGACACGACACACGAAGGCTTCGAAAAATACCTGGATCCCTACCTGACTACCAGTCGCTTGCACCACCGGCCGTTCACTGCTGATCAGCTCAGTAAGCTGTCTGCTTCTAATGACATCATCACTTATTACACGTTTTCTGAAGATCCATGGGTAAGTTTTAACTACAATTGAAGAGAATCTCTATTAAATATGAGCATTGTCCATTGAAACTTATTGACGTCATAATATCAGCTCTGCTGAACCCTCCATCATTTCTAGCGTGAATTTCTTTTAACAGTGTCCTTATTATTACTTCAACTGCAAGAAGGCGCTGCAAGCGCTGCATGCAGGCTATTAAGGGCCAGTCTTTAAATCATTAGGAGAGTCCTATGTTCAGAAGTAGACGACCTGTGGCTGAAATGATGATGATGTTAATTTATTGAATCTTTCTTCCATCTACTATGTAGCCATCCTACACTATACAGAGTGGTCCAGACCAGAAGATACACATTTGTTTGAAAGTTGACAATAGGTTAGCTGATCCTTTTAAGATCCTACCACCAGTGCTTTCGGTTTTCGGAATCTTGTATAGGTAGGTAAAAATATTTCAGTATTTTTTTATCAAGTTCGAGTACCTACCTATTATTTCAGATCAGAAGACCGAAGCACAAGTCAGAGGAATGGAGACTGCCTCTTAGCAAACAGAAGTCTATCTACGATAGAGAGAAGTTCAAAGAGGGTTTTAGGGAAATCCGCACGCACAACAACCCGCAATGGGTACCAGGGTAAACTTTTAAGTAATTTTTGTATTTTATTGTTAGGTATAGTTTTATATTTATATATTTTTATGTAGAACTAGTGCTTCAACCATACCAACGCGTGCAGATCGCCATCGCCGGCGCGATCATAGGCCAATGACAGGTCACACGAACTGTCATGGGTCGGGCGACAGGGACAGTGTCTTAGGCATAAGGGACTCTCACTAGGAAGGAAGTCTCCCCTCCTGACCTCAAATCCTGAGCACGGGAGTGGTTCCAGACTTTCCGCCCGTACAGGTTCATTATTTTTCTTCTGCTGTGGCTAATGAGGTGTAAGACTAAGCCGCCATAGTGGTCTGAAATCGATCAACCTTAATTTATTAGGTACAGAGTCACCAAATTCAATGTAATTTCTGAAAACAAAAGTTAACAAATTCGAATTCCAATCATAACTTTGTTTTACACCACCATGGTTCCTAGCCTAGTCCATATAAAACCTAACAAAACAAAACATTCTCAAATCTCAAACTTGATTTCAAATTTTTCCTTTGGCAGCACATTCCGCACAGAAGCACGAGACAACTATCGCCCTCAGTCAGTCAGGATGCTATCCCACGTGGAACATCTAGAAGAAGACGTGAGGAACTACTACCATCGCTTAGTAGCTGGTCTGCCAACTAACGCTCCTGCAGAATATACCGCTACCTTGAAGAACTATAGATCGGAGACCACGCACATGGGGACAGGCAGGCCTATATGCTCGGCTTTGGACCAACATGTGGAGAAGAATATTAGGTTGGAAAGAAGGAGTAAGGCACGATAAATTGTGCATTAAACAACCATCATAGCATTCAGCTCTTATCGTAAGCATAAGCTAACTATGTACTTTAAAATGCTACTGTTAATTAATTGAATAAGTATAAATAAGAATTACTATTGGTATAATTTCAAACACCTACTCATAGTACTTATTATTATTTATTATTTCATAAGATATTGTATTCAGGTATAGCCCGACCAGAAACATAAAAACCCTCGCCATGTTGCGGAAAACTAATGGTACCAATTTCTTTTAATGGCAACAGCACCCCTAGACAAAACGCACTTTTTGATCGAATCGAAAATCGAATCCGTCAAAACTCCATACAAAAAAGGGGCTTTTTGACCACTTTTCGACTGGTTTGCGATTATAATTTGCACTTTGTCTAGACCCACAGTAACTGAAAACTTCATTGACATATTGTCACCTTGCATTTCAGTCTATTGCTGTCAAAGTGTAAACAAACTTTATTTTAAATGTGCGCAATTGGTTTTGTGAATTAAATTGCTAAAATATTTTTATAGTCGTGAAAGAAAAGTGGTTCACAATGTGTTAAAGTATTTGTCGAAGAGAAATACTAAGGGTTCGGACAATATTTTCATTGAATAATGTTTCCGACAAAGGTTGTCAAATTGACTGACATGTTAATCGTATAGTACAGTCCACTATGAAAATTAGCTGTGGTTTGTTTCAACTACCTATTTTAAAAAAAATTGTCACTTTCTAAGTGTTGAATTTTATAGAATTAGGAAAGAAGTACCGAGTTTGAAGCATTCATGAGCAGACATGGCAGTTGAATATTCAAGTTCTGAATTTGATTATTGATGAATAATAAAATAAATTCTACTAGCTCGATTGATGGTTTCATTTAATTTATTTAAAGCAGGTTACCTATAATAATATTTTTTCGTTAATTTATGAAAATATCAAATTAGCGCGTAATCCTGAATCCTGATACATAAAGTTAGCCTATTAATTTAACACAGGTACGACTGTACTCAGTGTTGCACTATCAAATGCAATTGACGCGCCTCTATGCCAGGGTTTTTATGTTCCTGGTCAGGCTATATCTACTTACTTTAGCTTCTTCAGTTATTTGCTGGAGGTAATGCAATCATATCAAAGGTTGGTTCTAGGTAGGTACTTAAATGCGAACATCCACTAGAAATAATTACCAATTACCTATCTACTAACTAAACCTGTATTGATTATGAAATCAGTAAGGAATAAATTAATACAGCTAACCAACCTCGTTTCATTTTAAAATTATAGACATGAACGTAAAATATCTTTGAACCGATTTTGCTACCGATCTGACGTCATCTGTGACATATTGACAATGTCTCATAATAGTATAAACACAAATAAATACTGATTAAAATGGATTATCAGGCCATAAAATATATTATTATCTGCAAAATGGATCAAATATAAAACTAATTCAATCATTAATTGAAGCCAATGAAACAGAAATGGATTTAACATAATGGGCAAAGCAAAACTCATACAAAAATCCAGCAAAATGCTATCCAAACATAAATGGAAATACTGGTGTTCCTTGTGGTGATAATGGTGATATTCTATGCACTATACTTAATACAGCCTTACTGGATTTTGGTTATATCATTAGCTTTCGCCTATTCTTTGTATGTTCAACTCACCATGATATTTTGACTTTTGGGTAAGTGTGTTTTTCTATAGTTTTTTAGGAAAAGATTTGATTGTTTGGTTGGACCGAAACTACTGAACCGAATTGAAAAATATTTTCACCGTTAGAATGCTGCATTATTTTTTATAAAATAGGCGGTCCTACGGAGTTTTCCCGGTCAGCTAGTGAGTAAATAAAAGTTATGAATAAAAGTTAAGATCGGCCTGGGGTTTCGGTCGACGAGCCTCTTTGCGGACAAATTATGCCTTAGCCTATGCGCAGACCATCGATTTTTTGTCGGCCGATAGTTTAGTCGGGCAGTTGATCAGTATGGGCATGTATGGAAGTGCGCACATTACGCCGATTCGATTTGGCCGATTCTTCATACAAATTAAAATCGGGCCCAACTATCGGCCAACTAAAAATCGATGGTCTGCGCCTAGTCTTACGGTATAAGAAAATAATGAGTAGAAATTAATGTAGAAATGGAAGGGCTCACCTGTGAAACGATTATTTCTAAACCTAGAGAGACATCACGGTCACTCCCTAGTCAGCTGGCTCCAACGTCACAATTTAACGAAAACTATCTTAGTTAAACATAAATATACTTAACTCAAAGGCCACTGACTTAAAACTACTTGGAACTGCTAAAAATTAATTAATTTAGGTAGGTAGATAGTCAATTGGTGTTTTCTTTAGCCTTCATTTAATCAATAATAATGAAGCTACCTACATTTAGAAAATCAACAATTATCCACAAACGTGTTCCGAAGGTGGCATTGCTATACTTAAACGGTAAACTTGTACGTCCGTCGCAACTAGTTTGAAATCCTCTATAAATAATTTGCAATGTCTTTTTCAATACTAATGACACTTATAAAATGTCGAAACGTACCAGGTGGTCGGAACTCGCTAGTCAACAGCAAATAATTGTACCATTCACGTGTGATTAACTGTTTACACAAATGTTGCAGACAGTTCGCAACCACCACTCGCTTGCTTCACTTGTTTATTTTAGAATAAAAACTTTTTGAAGAACAAAACACGGTGTAAAAAATAAAAAAACCTCTCGAGTGCCAGTGACGTGCGTAAAAGAGTTTCGCGCGCTTTTTTGACAGAAAGACATCATGTTTAAAAAGTTCTTATTTGTGTTTGTTGTGTTTGTCGCTGATGGTTTTGCTACGGGCTACACGCCACAAAAGGTGATTTTATTATTATTATTTTGGAAATAGTTTTCTAAAATAATTATTTCACAAGAAACCTTGATTATTGACGACACTGAAAGAAATTAATGTAAATGCACGTTGTATGGTTTGACGGCAATACAATGAATGTTATTAAATCATTTTACAGCACGATTATGCAAACAATAGCAGCAATTTACGGTTGATTTTAGTTTCATGTATGAATGAATACAATTACTTACATTGTTATTGTATTTAACGTCACTGTGTGCGTGTACCGGTATCCTTTAATAGTGTGGACAAAAAACAAAGACTCTTTCTTAGGAAAATTGTTTTAGAAGTTCCTATTTAAATCGTAAAATTGTGTTAGGCATGGGATGGATCCAGGATTTTGATAGTCATCCCTAAGTAGTGACATAATATTATGGATCGCAAGTCAAGCTGGTATATTTATGACTAATTTATTATATTTTTTGCACCGCCTTAGTCTCTCTAATAATTGACCTGTGGTTGACTCTCAGAGAATGCCACCTGGCATTAAGTCCGCCACTGTACAGTTTTATGTGCAAAAAGTATAACTAAATAAATATATTTTTATTTCAATAGGAGTTTGAGTATAAACAATCTTAAAAAATAAGTTAAATACTTTGGGCAAAAACTTGGTCATAAAAACTTTATTTTACCGGTAAGGATATCCGGCACATTAAATCCCAACTAATATTATAAATGCGAAAGTAACTCTGTCTGTCTGTCTGTCTGTCTGTCTGTCTGTTACGCTTTCCCGCTTAAACCTCGCAACCGATTTTGATGAAATTTGGCATAGAGATAGTTTGAGTCCCGGGAAAGAACATAGGATAGTTTTTATCCCGGTTTTTGAAACAGGGACGCGCGCGATAAAGTTTTTCTGTGACAGACAAAATTCCACGCGGGCGAAGCCGCGGGCGGAAAGCTAGTCTACTATATAAAAATATGTCGGGTTTTCCTTCCTGACGCTATAACTCCAGAACGCACGAACCGATTTCCACGGTTTTGCATTCGTTGGAAAGGTCTCGGGCTCCGCGAGGTTTATAGCAAAGAAAATTCAGGAAAATTTAACAAACGAAATTCCACGCGGGCGAAGCCGCGGGCGGAAAGCTAGTTAAAATATAAGTGTCATGTGAAATGGAGAAAGTAATCCACGTCTTTAATTGATTTGGATCATCTGAAAGTGACCAGTAGATAGTATTACTTTCTCCTTGAATAATGTGAAAGACTTATAAGTAACTTGCATTTTGAAATCAATTTGTTGTATTTTCATAGTTTCTCATAAAACAATTAGAATCGTACACTAATGATCATTTAGGTAATGAATGAGAAATAAATGATGTTTGTAATAATTGTAGACTATTACTTGTGTGAGAATTGTTTTTCTGTTTGTCAATAATAATTTGCATGGCAAACGTACCATTTACTGCAGCAACAATTTACAGCAATGTATGGGCTTCTTATTTAGCATGTAATAGGTGCGATTTTGCATCGAAAATATAGTCTAATATGCGGGCGATTGTGCTTACAGCCTTTATTATTTTTAAAAGCAATCATTCTGGTTAAATAAGCGGAAAGTTGTATTTGACAGGAACATACAAAAGTTTTAGCGAGTTATTCGCACTTTGTTATTGTACACAAAACTTGTGAATAGATTTTAAATTTAGCTTATAGGTGTTAGATGTTTTACTGTGTAAATATTGAGTCAAGTTTTTTGGGTATAGCAAAAATGTATGCCGAATAAATATGATTAAGTACGTTAGTGGTACAATCGTCTCAAGTATGTAACGCTCTTTTACCAGGCCTGTTCATCTCCGCGAGTTTACATCGAAAACAAAACACGCACGATGGCCCATCTACAGGATACTATTCGATAAGGCCTCACATACGAGCGAACATTGACTCACGCACGCGTATTCTTGTGTATGATGGAAGAAAATAAAGAAAATGGTGTACTAAATACTGTGCAGTATTTAACTGCCTAAATAATAATAAAAACACAGAATGTACTTTTTTAAGTTGCCTCAAGACAGTGAGAGGTAAATAAGTAGTTAATATTATTCATGATAATTCATGCTAAATCATGTATTTCCTCCGCCATTTTCCGCAGTTTGGCACCTCACGTCACATCATTTTACCGAAGTCAGCCCTATAGCTTCGGCGCAGTGCCGATCACTGACGTTTGTCAACAAAATGGTGCTTGACTCTTGAGACAGGCTAAATTACACCATAATATTGTTAACTAGCTTTCCGCCCGCGGCTTCGCGCGCATGGACCCCTGAACAGTATTTTTTTCCAAAATAATATTTAGCCTATGTTACTCGTGGTTAATGTAGCTTTCGAATGGTGAAAGAATTTTTAAAAACGGTCCAGTAGTTTTTGAGCCTATTCAATACAACCAAACAAACAAACAAAGTTTTCCTCTTTATAATATTAGTGTAGATGACATTGAGCATAATTTTTTTTTAATACCTTCGCGAAGTAAAACTTCTGTACGTAGTACTTATTATTATTCTGTGCTTTTACTTAGAACCCCTCACCTCGCTTTCCTATTGTACTTCTAAAATGGCTCTACTTTACCTAAATGTAATTGGTTTTCTTTGGCTCTTGGCTTCATTTAAAAATCTATAGCTATATGAGCATAATACACTAACCATGTATTTGACAATGTAGGCTCCTAAGGCATCAAAGTCCTTACAATATAGGTTTGGTCGATACTAGTGCAACTTTCACTGCTCTACATCTAAACGAGTTAACCTCGCATACATAAGCAGTGTGAATATAGTTCATATGATATTTAGGTCACATAATCTCAAATCTACGCATGCTAAGCCCACATGAATATTTGCACAGCAGAAACTTTATCATAGAGGCTTCGATTGCTATAGAATGTTTACAAAAGCTGTCATCCGCCTTGCAATGGAGGGAAGTCGAATCTTAATTTCGAACTCCTCCTATGTTCTTCTGATGAATGTTGTTGCGGGTTCAATGACAGTTTAACTTTCCCCCGGGACAAACTTGACCTTCATTGGTTGGGTTTTTATGGCGGTCAAGCTGTAGTTCCTGGCTACAGAGGAGTTGCAGTGGTGGGAAATAGTCCCGAAGGTAATGAAAGCGCTCTACGCCGATAATTTACCAAAATAAGTGCAAAGGCAAGTGTTTATTGTACACATGCCAGAACCTACACCATTTTATGATGGCGCATGTTTGGTAGGTTCTATATAAAATCAACATACGCTATCATTATAATACCATAAAAAGCTATTGCTTTTTATGGTATTATAATGATAGCGCGTAATAGGTATTCCTATTACGCGCAAAATTTATAGCATGACAACAGATTTTTACTCTTGCAATCAAAGATTAGATAGTCAATTTAATTCAGTTGTGTTGGTTTTAAAAAAGAGGAAAATGATCACCCGGACTGTATGTCAGACCCGGAGCATGTACCCCTTTTAAATAGTTTTTGTGCTTTCCAGCTGTTCATTTCAGTGTACTACGAGAGCAGATGCCCGGACAGCAAGGCGTTTATTCTGGAGCAGCTGCGACCTGCGATGAAGCTGCTGTCAGACCACATCATGCTAATGCTAGTACCGTTCGGGAAGGCAAGGGTGAGTACCAGCTGTTACCTTCAATGTATTCCGAGGGCCTGTACCCGGATAGCAAGGCGTTTGTTCTGGAGGAGTTGCGACAGCCCATGCAGTTGCTAACTGATCAAGTCATGCTCATGTTAATGCCATTTGGAAAAGCAAGGGTAAGTTACAGCTGTTACCTTCAATGTATTCCGAGGGCCTGCACCCGGATAGCAAGACGTTTGTTCTAGAGTAGTTGCGACAGCCCATGCAGTGGGTCACTGACCAACTGCACGGAAAGTATGGGTGAGTTCCAGCTGTTCATCTCAGTATACTATGAGAGCAGATGCCCAGACAGCAAGGCGTTTGTCCTGAAGCAGCTGCGGCCGGTGATGAAGCTGCTTTCAGACCACATCATGCTAATGCTAGTGCCGTTCGGGAAGGCAAGGGTGAGTTCCAGCTGTTACCTTCAATGTATTACGAGGGCCTGTGCCAGGATAGCAAGACGGTTGTTCTGGAGTAGTTGCGACAGCCCATGCAGTTGCTAACTGATCAAGTCATGCTCATGTTAATGCCATTTGGAAAAGCAAGGGTAAGTTCCAGCTGTTACCTTCAATGTATCACGAAGGCCTATGCCCGGATATCGAGTAGTTGCGACAGCCCATGCAGTTGCTCACTGACCAACTGCACGGAAAGCAAGGGTGAGTTCCAGCTGTTCATCTCAGTGTACTATGAGGGTTTGTGACCGGACAGCAAGGTGTTTATTCTGGAGCAGCTGCGATGAAGCTGCTTTCAGACCACATTATGCTCATGCTAGTGCCGTTCGGGAAAGTAAGGGTAACGTCGTACGACTCGTACTGGTAAAGAGAATATAAATCACACTGTGACGTCCACAATGCTATTCGTGACGTATTTGCTGCTCACCTCGTTTGTACAACTTGATCGGAATTTGACCGTGCGTCAGTGTTCTGATACGGATCATAAGCCTTGATCTTGATAAAATCCATTGACTTTGCGACAATATGACTTACCCATTTTTACGCATTTAATTTTTCAGAGTATAAACCAAGGATACGGCGGTTTCCAATGCCAGCACGGTCCGTCTGAATGCCTGGGCAACGTAGTTCAGAGCTGTGCCCTGGACCAAATGCTGGACCGGACTGACGCCCAGAAAGTGGACTACGTGGCGTGCGAGTTTGAAACATTCGCTGGAGCTAAGGGGGATCTCTCGGTGAGTGCACTAGAACTTTAGAACTTCTTGAAATCATAATTTGGCATCTTATGTAGTTAGTTGTAAAGCTCTTGGAATGATAATGTAACTCTAGATATTCTGATCGCAAAACAATTTCTCTAGATCGATTTTCCCATTTATAATATTCACCATCACCTTCTTCTACTTAATGTTTGGACTTAGGGCTACTAGCTGGACTATCCGCTATGGATGTTCCGCTAAATATTTTCTCGTTCGGTCTATTCGGATTTTTTTTTAGTTCAGCTAATAGCGCAAGTTAAAAGTCGAGCGCGAAGCGTGAAGGCGTTGATTAAGATACTTTATTTTAAAAAGGGTGTCCAAAACCTACCTAAATGTTAATTCTATCTATCTTATCTATCAAAATAATTTAGCAAAACTACCTACCGCCTACGCTAGACGACAACAGCCAGCTCAGTTTGCTTGTGTTGATGACCTATAAATTGATTGATTACGTAACCATTAACCAATCAATCACCTGTTTCATTCTAGTGCGTGCAAAAAGCGAATGTCTCCCCTGACCTAGTGAGGGACTGCATGGCATCAGGCAGGGGAACGGAACTGCAACTCGACGCGGAGTACCTCACGCGGCTTGTCAGCCCGAAGTTCGTGCCCACGGTCACTATTGATGGGGTGAGTTCATCATCATAGCAAGCTTAAGTGGCAATGGGCAGGGCACATAGTACGCAGAACTGACGGCTGATGGGGCAGC